>NC_056523.1:42184864-42200302 GCF_019175285.1 Sceloporus undulatus | reverse complement strand
ATTCTTTAGAATCTGAAAATCAGCTGTAGAATTGAAAAAAGATAATGTATGGGTAATCTGGATTCCTCCAGATGTGGCTGGTCTGCACTCCCAGCACATCGTTCTATTGGGTATGCTGGCTAGGGCTGGTCCAACTAGAGTCTAAACACATCAAAAGACTCACTAGTCCCTTGGCTCTTCTCATTTCACTAATCACATCATGTTTTCAGCATCAGAATAGAATGAGCCAATATTCAGAAGTGTTAATATTGATCCTAAATTTCAGTATAGTACAAGCAATAATGAAATAATTCCATAATCTTCTATACAGTTTTATGTTACAGTTATATACAGTTTGCCATCCTCATCCATGGATGTTTTTATTTATTTATTTTTGGCATGGATTCAACCACCCATGGCAAGGGACATTATTTGACTATGCCATAGTATATAAGAGGACTTGAGCATTCATGAATTTTGTATCCAAGGGGGAGTCCTGGAACCAAATCCCAGTGGATCCCATTTCCTAAGATTTATATAACTAGCAAAATGTTCTTACTGTTCCAATATTATTCCTCCTTTATAGTGAAAGGTCTGTACTAGCCACACTTTATGACTAGGAAGCAGAGACAATAAGCACATGGAACTGGATAAAAACATATGCTGCATGCATAACTGTGAAAAAATTAAGTATTTGTACTTACCTCCCCATAAATATGCTTTGGATTAAAACATCTCAGTAGAGTTTATTGTTAGGTAGATTTTTTATGGTAAACTTATCACAGGGGTTTCTTGGCATGATTTATTCAGAGGAAGTTTGCCATGGCTTCCAGTGAGGCTGAAAGAGTGTGACTTGCCCAAGATCACACAGCTGGTTTTCATAGCTATGCTGAGATTAAAATCCTGGTCTCTTGGAATCCTCGGTAGCTGCCACACTGCAGAAATAACACCACATTTTGACACCACTTTAACTTCTGTGGCTCAATCCTATGGAGTTCTGGGATTGTAGTTTGGTGGGCTACCAAAGCTCTCTGACAGGAAGGGCTAAATATCTCACAACACTACCAACTCCAGAATTCCATACCATTGAGTCATGGCAGTTAAAATGGTGTCAAACTGTTTTATTTTTGCAATGTGGCAGCAGCCCTAGTGTAACACTCAAGGCAGGCTCCCTTTCCAGTAGACTTTAAAATATGCAAATTGACTAGCAAATTTTGCAAGTCACTTTGAAGAAATACTGCTCACAAATCTTTTTTCCACGAGTTTTGAAAACTAAGCATTGCTCATACATAACACATTATATCAGAAGCTCCCTATTCATCTCTAAATCCAACTCAAAATTACTGCATTGACTTACAAAATTCTCCACAGACTCCCTATAGTCTAGTTCACTTTTCACAACCAGCTATCTTCTCATTACTTGCTCCTGTAGTCTTTTATTTTATGAATACCACTTGACATCAGAAGCTCCATCTATCTAAAGCTCTTCTTTGAGCCCTTGGATCATTTTTCTTCTCCTTAGCTTATGTCTGACTATAATATTAATATTCCTGTTCATGTACTACTGCTTTTTTATTTGTATGCTACTGCAATAAGCAGAAGAGAGCATATGTAAGTGTTATGCTTCTGTGACACACCTTTTATGAATTTATCAGCAGCATAAAATGGATTGTGTCTCTATTGCACTAAGAGTTGTACTAGTTAATACAACTGAATCATGCAGTGTTGGTTCTGAGGTTTACTATAAATTATTATTTGTGTTGTTATATGTGACAGTGCCTTTATAATGTGCACGTGCACCACTTTCTCAGTTCTAGGTGTCCAACTATAACTGAATATTCCAAACATAATCTCAATTTAAGTTCCAATCTATTTTAAGCAACAGTACAACAAATTATATATTGAATTTAACACATATGCAGTGTCCCAAAAGTTCCATGCATCCAATTAGGTTCCAGCGCATAACCTGACTGCAATACTCTTCTGTCTTCTATTGGGATCCTCTTTTTTCCCCTTTTTGAAGATGGGGACAACGTTTGCCCTCCTCCAGTCTGCTGGGACTTCTCCTATTCTCCAGGAGTTCTCAAAGATTATTGCCAATGGCTCCGATATTACATTTGCCAGTTCTTTCAATAGCTCATCAGGTCCTGGAGACTTGCACCCCATTAACCAAGTCATCCTTGTTGATTAGGATCCGATCTAAAATAGCTGACCCCCTTGTTGCCTCTTCCACCTTTTGGACAATAAAATTGTCTTTGAGGCAAGTGAGGAATTTGCTAGACCTTGAAGATTTTGCTGAGTTTGAATTCCAGTAAATATCAGGATAGTTGAAGTCATCCATCATGACTACATCTCTCCTTTCTGAGTGTGTGACCCTGTGTCTGCACAGCTGCGCAATCGCACCATAATGACAATATAATGGTGATATAAAAACAAATGGGAAATGCACTTGTGTCCTGCATAATCACATTCCTGCATCATTATTATATCAGGATTGAATATTTCATATGTGCATTCTTTTCCTGCTACTGCACATGTCTGAAAAACATGGTTCTGTCCCAAACAGTATAAAATAAAATTTCTATATTATGAACATGATATTTATTTAGTTCAAACAAAATCATGCTCTGCAGCTCTCCTCTTGAACCAATCCCAGTAATAAGACTGAACTGTCTGTACTGCAAAGCTGTCTGACAAAAGATCAGATAGATCTGTGATAGTGTGAATGAACTGTCATTGACTTCTGCACGTTCACAATAGCGCAAGTAAGGCACAAATGAGAAACCATTCATGGGGTTTCCCAGAGAATGAGAAGTTTCAGGATGAATACGAGTTATTCATGACCAAAGTACTTGATGAGTGCAATGTCGTATGAAAATCTCTGTGCGATCATGACAGGAGCATTCCATTTCATCCTGTTTTCAATCCCCATGTGATAATCTCCAATGAGTCATGATATGGCCAAAGTACAATAGCCTCAGTTTCTTCATCTTGGCTTCCAGGGATAGTTTAGGCTTAATCTATTCAAGGACCGATTTGTTTGTCTTTTTGGCTGTCTATGGTATCCTCGGCACTCCGCTCCAGGAACATATCTCAAAAAAGTTGATTTTCTTCTTATCTGCTTTCTCCACTGTCCATCTCTGATGGTGCAGCGGAAGACAATGACTTGAACTCCAGGTCCTCTTAAACTCCAGCTCCAGCTCTCCCTCTTTTTCTGAACTTGACATCTCCTTCCTTATACTTTTCCACCTCCTGGGGCAAACTAATCATTCATACATTATACGCCTCTTACAATAACACTGTAATTCCAACAACTTGATTTCATTCCAAGAGAGCAGGTAAATCATCTTAGGCCCAAAGCAGACAGGCCAAAAGGAGCAATTTCCAGCCACTTCAAGGCCATAGTGTGCAGATGATGCATGCACCTGGAGTGGACAGAAGCTGGTCTGAGGCCTAAGGTGGCCCAAGACAACCAGTAAAAGGAGTGGCAAAAATCTGTTCCTTGCCAGAGGCCCATTTGGGACCATGACAACGGCCTGCTTTCTGAGTGACCAGAGGCCACTCCAAGCCACCAATCTGTTTCACCTGTTAGAGCCAATATAATGAAGGATCTTCCATATCAGAGATTGGATATAACCAGACTCACTTTTCCACATCTGTGGGCTTGTTAATGTGTGTGCAGTGGTCAGGAACAATGCTGTGCAATGTCATAAACATACTCTCCCCAGAGCTTCCCTTGGTCTTTCAGGGCCTAATCTATAAAGGATAATAGAATATCAGGGGCCAGTAAGGATGCCCCACCTTGTTCTGGTCCTGTTACTACAGGGGTGGTTAACATATGGGCCACAGTCTTCATAAAACCCTCTTGCATTTTGCAGCCCTCAGAGCCAATCTCCCTGCCTCATCGTTCCTTGTAACAAAGTGAAGTGCATTCTAGGAAACCACATTCAGTCTCAGTACAAGAAATAAGGTGTGCAAGTTGCACATGCTATGTGAGAGTGGTGATGGGGCCCATGATGGACCTTGGGAATAGAAAGCTGGCCCGAGCACCACTGAATTTGCCCTTCCCTACTGCATTACCTGAGGGAGTGTATTGGCCCCACTGCCAGAAAAACCCTCATGTAAATTGATCTAGTAATCCCTAGCCTTCCGAGTCCCACGTGGGCATGGGTGTGCAGGACCTGGAAAGGATCCATCTCCCCCATGATGCCACTATTTGGGCACTCCAAATATTATTCATACTGGTATCTCTTTTTTGTTTTGGTGATAGTGGTCAGATCAAAGTGTGCTTCTGGTTAAAAAAAAGATATTTAGGGTAGTAGTAGTAAAATAATTCTCTCTATGAACTTGAACCACATTCCCTTGCCTTCAGGACAGGATTGGAAATAATGCTGATCTCCAAATGTTGGACTGCAACTCCCCGTATTCTTCAAAAATAAATGTATTTATTCATGACTGATCCATGCAGTCTTGGAGAAGTGTGAACAATATGATCCTTCAAATTATCACAAAACTCTTGGGTTTTTGAACTAGACATGGCTAATTGGTGTACCTAAGTCTGTAACTAATTTGACACATTCTTCAAGAACCCACTGCCATAATCTGAGAAGGTGAAGAAAATGAAAATTGCATTTTGTATCAGTCTTCTACATCCCTTCCACCCTCAAAATCAGAAGCACTTGACTTGTAGATACATGACCATATGTCCCTTTTGAGAACAGTGGCAGAAAGGGATGATGACTCCACCCTAATTGTCAAACTAAACATACTTTTTAGAAGAGACAGGGAATAAAACTGACAAGGGTTGGTGGGAATGTGGGCCATGGGCATATCACCAATCAAACTGTAAACACAGGGGTTCTGAACCCATTTTGTTGAATTCTGTTAAAGTATCTTAAACACTTTTATCTTTTTAACTATATTTTATTTTTTATGCAATCTGTTTTAATATTATAATAATTTAATACTGTTTTAATGTAACATTTTCTGTGTTTTTAACTGAGTCCCAGTTTTGGGGAAAGGACAGGAAATAAATAAATAACAACAACCACAGCTGCATATGTATTTTTGAAGGCTTTCGTACTGAAAATTCATGTCAAAGCCAGGACAACTAGCAGAGTAGCTATCAAAATTATCAAAATGTGATGCAAGAGTGCATGAATTAGTATTGGTTGCATTTAAAAACAGAGGTGATTGTATTTGACTGAACGGAAAACCCCCTGCATCACCACACCCCTGGGGCATTAAAGACAAACACAAAATAATTGTATCTCAGGAGATGAAGTGTAGCTAGTTCTTCCCTTGAGGAAATGCTTGTTTTGATGTTATGACAGGGGATGTTACACTGGGGAAAATTCATAAGACAAGCATCCTGGTAGACAAAACCAAGTCACATGTAGAAGCCAGATCACACACTGGGGAGTGAAACATGTCAATAGATCCTATGCACAGCAGTTGGAACATTTCTTTTGTGAAAGGAAGTCCAATCAAATAAACCAGTTTTCCCCCAAATAACGATACTATCTTGCAGCAATTTAAATTTTTTAAAAATAATTTTTCAAATGTTATTTTGTCACTTTAAAATAGCACCACAGTTGTTACTGTACAATTGCAATTGCCATTGCAAGAAATGTGTGTGTGTCTATGTTTTCTTTTTAGCACACAGTGGATGAGACCCTGGTAAAGTAGCAGTTAAATAATGTATACCTAGAGCTAAATCAGCAGGTCTCACATTTCTCAGAAGTCATGGACTTGAATTTCAATAGAGAGTAATAAATGTTGTCCTTTGATGTATTTGAGTAGGATTAGCACACAGAGAAAAACATTAACATGGAAATAAAGCAGGGAGTCTTAATGCACCTATATTTCTGGTCTGAATGTTTATACCTCTGCAGGGCTTAGCAGATGAATACAAGACAATTTAACAACAGAACATATTGGACAAAAAAAGTAAAGTTGATTCCCCCTCCAACATTTTTTCAAATTACAAATAAAGGCATGACTCCTAACGGGAGAAAGATAATCCCCTCCTTCAGTATGTGTGTGCATTTATATAATCACTGCAGGTAATCAAAATGTGTGTCTTGGTTCAGTAATTTTTATTACAATTAAAATAATGGTTTTCTACATTTAAAAGTTAATGATTATGTTAAATCTGGGGACACACTGCACAATGCCTAAATAATACAGACTTCTCTCCACCTTCCCAATTACTCACTTTCTGACAAATCTAACACTGCCTCAGTTAATCTCTATGGAAGAAAAGTGTGCAAAGCTTTTCTGGGGTGCAGGGGTGTACTATGACTTTTCAGTAAATTCGTTTCCTTATCAGTAACTTATCTTACTTATTATTATGGTATAATAGACAATCTTGCATAATATTATTTGGGTTGAGAGGTTATGAATCCCTTTTTGGATAATTGTCTGAAAAGTTTTCCATAAATCCATGCCCTCATTCTTTCAATTAGTTTCTCTCTCTCTCTCTCTCTCTCTCTCCTTCCTATTTTTTCAAACTATGGTTTTTTTCATTGGGAGTTAGGTGGCAGAGGATGCAGTAATTTAACTGTAGAGAAACCAAATGTTCTGTATATGCAAAGACTCTCAAAACACTTTAAGAACCTCCACCCTTGATTCATGAACTAATGTTGGAAACTATCTACTTAATACTTGGATTGGCTGAAATAGATCACTCCTTAGTGAACAAAAGGTACATGTTGGTGGAGCTGGAAAAAAATAAGATGCAGATGAGTGACAAATTCAGTTGAAGAAATTATAAATTTAGATTCCACACTTGGAGACGGCCTTTTCCAACCTGACAATTAAGGTTGTGTTATACTCCCATTATATCCAGGCAACAATCATATTATGGGTTTTATAGTATATATCGGGCAAAATTCTGGTTGGGGAAGGCAACTTTAAAAGAATAAAAAGAGTCTTTTAGAAGAAGCCAGAAACAAAATGTGTATTCCTAAGGTCAACAGTGATAAATTCCATGCCATTCGCTTTAAATCTCACGGTCTAGTCCTGTGGTAGTGAACCTATGGCATGCACTGGGAGGAAGGAGGGATATAAACAAACATAATAACAACAACATAACAACAACAACAACAACACCATTTTGGAGAATATGTGGAGAGACGAGAGGTTGGGTAAGAGGAGGAACAGCCACATGCCTGTTCCTCCTCTTCCCGCCCCATCCTCCTGGGCCTTCAGCTGCCACTCACAATTAAACGCCTGAGAGGGTGGGGGGAGGGAGGAAGAAGAGGAAAGGCAGCTGAAGGTCTGGGAAGGTGGGGGAAAGAGGAGGAACAAGTGCATGCCTTTTGCTCCTCTTCCCCCCCCCCCCCCCCGCCCGTGCCTTCACCTGTCTCCGGAGAGGCAGCTGAAAAGCCTGGATGGTGGAGGGAAGAAGTCCCACCCCAGAAGGCAGATGTCTTGCCCCTGAAGTCCCGCCCCAGGTAACACTCGGTGCCAGAACGCCTTTTAGTTTGGGCACTTGGTCCCTAAAAGGTTTGCCATCACTTTAATGGGGAATACAATGGCTTATATGATTTTAGGATCTTTTCTAGTTCTTTCATACCTATCCTCCCCATTCAAAAAGTCAACATGGGTTTCAGAGAAACAAGTCATGCCAGATAAATCTGATCTCTTTTTATTGATAAAATTACCAGCTTGGTAGATGAAGGGAATGCTGTGGATATAGTATATCTTGATTTCAGTAAGGCCTTTGACAAGGTTCCCCATGACATTCTTGCAAACAAGCTGGTAAAATATGGGCTAGACAAGGTAACTGTTACATGGATTTGTAATTGGCTGACCCACCGAACCCAAAAGGTGTTCAACAATGGCTCCTTTTCATCCTGGAGAGAAGTGACCAGTGGGGTGCCACAGGGGTCTGTCCTGGGTCCAGTGCTATTCAACATCTTTATTAATGACTTGAATGACAGTGTTGTGGGTATATTATCAAATTTGCAGATGACACTAAATTTCCCTCAGAGTGTGGTGGATCCTCCTTCCTTGGAGTTCGTTAAAGAGAGGCTGGATGGTCATCGGTCAGATATGCTTTGATTGAGAGTTCCTGCATGGCAGGGAGCTGGACTGGATGTCCCTTGTGGGCTCTTCCAACTCTATGATTCTATGATTCTATTATTATTAGACCCATTAAGATTTCTTGACCACAGTCCCTGCTCTGATCAAAGTTTGATCCCTAGGTATGAGAACTTTTTTACTATTTCTCTTTCGTCATTGTCTAGGTTGAATTTTTAGAAATTCTCCATGGTCATTATCTTTGTTTTCTTTACATTCAACAATAAGCATGCCTTTGCAGTTTCTTCCCTCATCTTCCTTAGCATTTGCTCTAGGTCTGTGATGTTTTCTGCCAGTAGTATTGTGTCATTTTATTTTCTTAGCTTGTTGATATTTCTTCATCCTATTTTCACTCCTCCTGCTTCTGTGTTCAAGTCTGGCGTTCATATAATATGTTCTGCATACAAGTTAAACAGATAGTGTGAAAGGAAGCAGCCTTGTCTGACCCCTTTGCCATTTGGGAACCATTAGGTTTCTCCATGTTCTGTTCTGACAGTAGCCTCTTGTTCTGAGTACAGATTCCTCATCACGACTATCAGATGTGGTGGCACTCTCATGCCTTTAAGGGCATTTCATGGCATTTTGTGACCTATAAAGTCAAAGGCTTTAATATAATGTGCATGTTGATTTTGTTTTGGAATTCCTTGGTGCACTCCATTAGCCACCATATGTTGGCAATGTTTTCCCAGTGCCTCTTTCTTTCCTGAACCCTGCTTGAACCTCTAGGATTTCTTATTCCATGTATGGTTGAAGTTTATATTGCAGATTTTGAGCATAATTTTGCTTGCATGAGAGATTAGAGCAATGGTCCTATAGTTGCTGCAGTCTTTTGTATCTCCTTTTTTGTGGATGGGTATGTATATTGATCATTTCCAATCTGTTGGTCATCATTTTGTTTTCCATATCTGTTGACATATGCGAGTTAGTACTGGTGTTGATTCTGTCAGTGTGGATTGAAGCAGTTTGATTAGAATAAATACTACTGTTCCTAAAATGTACCAGGATTTACAAACATCAAACAAGATCACAGGTAGGGAAAAGATCTGAATATGATGCATCAAATGGAGGTCATAACCTACTTCCTGGTGCTTGCATCAGTTTTACACTTCACCTTCAGAGAAGCATATGCTCTACCTCTTTAAATTAAGAACTTTGTTATTCTATATTTGCATCCATTAGAAACAGTATGTAAAAAATAAGGAAAATAAAATGTTTTCATACAAGATTAAGCCATATAACATGGCCTGTGGTGAGTTTTGGTCTAATGAGGATGTGGCACCTCATTCCTAAGTGGAAATTTGGAACCTCTTCTTTCTATAGATGTGAATCAGTAAGTTAAAAAGTCACTTTAAGTTACTGTTTCAATTGCCATCAGCCTCAAGCCGGCCTTGTGAAATATAACAGGAGCAGTAGTCTACACAATAATCTATCTCTGCAGACCTGTGTTGTAGTGCTTGTTTTACCTTTACTTAACTGACTGTGCTCTTCCAGTATAATAATGTGTTGTTCTCAATGTATTGTATTTATGTGACCATATTACAACGAAATTTATTGTGATTTGTATAAAAGAAAAGGATGTAGTCAGTTTTATTATACTAGCCTAATGGGGGGAAAATCCATCCCTCCTTGAGAGGCAATGGATTACCTACATAATTGGGAATAGGCAATTATGCTTGATAGTTCTGCAACAACTGTTGTTATTTAAACACACCCACCATGCTGATATTTATTTAGGGCAGAGAGGGGATTCATGTTGGACTGCAATTCATATCAATTCTTGTCAGCACATCCAACGGTGAATAATGCTGGGAGATGCAGTCCAACATCTGGAGAACTGCATGATTCCCGCACTTTGGGATAGATACAGTTCAGAACACTTAACTTCATGTTGGTCTGATTAAACTGTGTATGAAAGTATCCTCAGAAAACTAATTTACTTGCTGTATTCCCCATAGTTGTTTGTTTCCACCTGTCTTTAATGCAGCTGATCCAAGTTCCCAGACACAAAACCTCTTTATATCCAAAATAAATACTAATCCTAAATTCAATGTACCCTGACAGCAAATAAGTTTGCTGTGCTTACTTCAGCATGAATAAAAAGCCTGTGAGGAGACTCCTACATAAGAGTATATTTACAAGTTCCATTACGCACTGGAGAGATTGATGTTATAAACCTATAAGAAAAAGACTTATGTTATGGATTTCTCTAATGTTTCTTATCAAACAACTTGTATTATCTTGGTTTGTGTATTCAGTTTAAAATAGGTTTTCAATAAGTGCTTCAGAGCTGGAGGTCATTTGTGCTTACCTTTTTATTTTTGCACATAAGAATGTTTACACTCTTCTCTATCCAGAGAATTTTAAAGCTCTGTTTGTACTTTAGTGGAGTGCTCCACAGTATTAACCTATATTATATACAACCTTAATCCACATCAAAACCTAATACATTTCAGAACCATACTCTTCCTGGTGCACATAAAAAACAAAGAAGGGTTACTTGAAATTAGTTTCACTATTAATAGCTGTTATCAGTTGGTTTGTATTTCACATTGCTTGGACACAGCATAAATAAGGCACTCTTAACTATTCTAAATGATATGCAAAGGGATATTGCAGTACCTTTGAGACTCCAAAAAGAAAATCTTATTTCATTTTTGAGGACACAGCAGTTTTGCCTTCTAATAATATTAATAGAGTGGGTCGGTGCGTGTTTGTGTGTGTGTGTGTGTGTGTGTGTGTGTGTGAGAGAGAGAGAGAGAGAGAGAGAGAGAATTCACTGTTGCCTGAAGAAAGGGAACCTGGACAGCTGTAACTAGGCATGGACCCTAAGGGGACCCTGAACATATGTACTGTATGGTTTGTTTTTTACGTGGATTAACTGCTATTAATTAAAATTGTATTTGTTCTTAAATATCAAATTCAGTCATTAGATAATGGATACCAGAAATTTTAGAAGAAACCTCCAGGTAGTCTCTAGAAGGTCCAAATGTTTCTGGTTACTTCGAAGGCTTACCTGATTTGGTTGCTTCCTTTCATATGGAGAATGTTAATTTTGAGTGAAAGGTTTGCCCAGATATGTTGAACTACTCTTTTTGTGTCTGTGGTGTAGGAACCTATACCTATTCTTTCTATGTTATATCTACCTCTAATACAAAATTTTCAATTCAAGTGCCATGAGTATGTTGACATTTATAAACTGAGGGCAGGTTTGGGAGCCAAAATCATGGATTTTGATATGGCCCATGAATAAGTTGAGGCATGTATACTTAAAGGCATGTAACAAAAGAGATAAAGGATGAAGATGAGGAAAATAATGTCAAAGAATTTACAAAATTCTGGCAGGCATAACTGTTTGTGCTTTTTCACTCCAAGCATTTTGCTTAAACTGAAAATCACTAGACTATAGTTTATCTCAGGGGGGAAATGGAATATAATTCAATGCTGATAAAGTAATTATTCACCTTTTGAAATTAAAAGGGAAAAATGAAACTGTATCAGCAGTAATATTGGTAAATTTAATCAAGGACTTGGATGAATCTGAATAGATATCTATAACCTGGAGTTTTGGAGGTAAATGCAAGGGGCATATCTAATCAGCAGGTAGCCATGACCCTAATGAAGTTTCCAGAATGTTAGTTCTACTGTTATTTGACAGTCTGAATATGGTTCTGCTTCACAAATGCCTTTTAGTAAGGGCCTTTTAGTAAATGCCTATTAGTGGGGGCTTGGAAATCATTAAAAGTTTTCTGAACACTTCATGAAGCATCTCACTGACTGAACATATAATCTCATACCCAAAGAATAAGATTGAAGCAGATTTATCAGAGAAAGTGCTAATGGTGTCTGTACGTAATATACATGATTTGTCTAGACTGTGTTTTTGGGATGGGCCTGACATTAGGTAAAGACATCCTCACACAGCTGGTTTGTTCATGCCTAGATTACACTCTAGCTAGCCCATATAAAGGTTGTAACTGTGGCTTTGAATAAATCTGATATACTGTATTTTCAATAATATATATTTTTAAAACTGTTGGCTTAAGAACAAAATTATCTCATGCACACTCCAGAAATCCAATATATTATAAGATATGGTTGATGGACTAAAAACATCCCCTCTGATCAATAAAAATATGGCACATTGTAACAAATTAGCGTGGGAAGTGATCTAGTAGTACCTCTGAGACTAACTGAAAGAAAAAAAGAAGCTGGTAGCATGAGCTTTCATAGACTTGAGCCTATTTCTTCCGGTGCCAGAAACTGTGGTTGCTTACAACTACCATTGTTGAGTCTTTCAAATCTAAATCCATATGGAGAAAATGGAGTACCTCGGGTCACCAAAGATTCCCCATGTTGTCTTCGTTCTGTATAGTCTCTTGAAATAATCTGAGATTTTATGCTGAAGGAGTCCTATCTGAAGTTTATGGGTAGGACTGCTGGGTGAAGTGACACAGCTCCTATACCTTTAATGGCTGTGTAGAAGATGGAATTCCAGATCTTGCTTCTCATGCAAGCATCACCTGTTGAAATTCCCTCTTCTACACAACTATTAAAGGTACAGGAAGCCCTGTACATTATTTCACCTGCCGACCTTACATATGGTGCATATGGAAACAGTGATGTAAATATTTCTCTTTACTCTTCCCATCCCTGAAGGGAGGAGGAAAATTTTATTACTCTTCTTGCTCTTCTGTGGCAACTGAGATATTTCAACTTGGTTGCCCCTCACAGAAAAGCAAACCATTCCTATCAGATTTCCAAAGGAGGGCTACAAAACACTCAGCTGACTTCCCTCACAAGTCATGACTCTTCTTGCAATTAGTGTATGAACCACAAAACTCCATTCACACAGAATCTAATAAGAAAACATGGCCTATGCTTATCTGTAGAATTGAATTCCCTTCCCTCCTGCAGCCCAAATGGAATAATTCAAATTGCCTTAACTGAGACTAACATAATTAAAAACCTCCACAGATGGAGACTCCAGTACACTCCAAGGGAGTATGGTCAAACAGCTCTTACCGTCAGGATGTTCTTCCTAGCATTTAAGTGGTATATGTTTTCCTGTAATTTGAACCCACTGCTCCATGGTCTAGTCTCTGAAGCAGCAGAAAACAAGCTGGCTCCATCCTCAGGATAACATCCCTTCAAATATTTAAACATGGTTATCATGTCACTCTTAACCTTCTCTTCTCCAGGTTTGTACATACAGCAAATAAAATAAATGATACCTCAAACACAGAATTTGTTCAATGAAATGAGGCACTGTATACACCTATCTTACAATGGCATAAAATAATCTGTTTAAATAAAATAATGTGTGATGCATTAATTTTGGTCAAATGAAATCACACTTTTCATGATTTCACATTGTATTTTAATAACAGGGGACATTGTTTAGTGTAAAAAGTTTTCAAAATTTAAAAAAGAGAGTGGAGGATGCTCACAAACAATATCTTAGGAAACTTCCTGAATGAAGTACTGGAGAAGGTAAATAGAGCTCTTGACTATTTAAATTTTATTTTTACAACTAAAGTGAATCCATCCTTAGCAAATTAAAACAGGAAGAATTAATTGGATATGCAAATGTGATTATTCAGTATATAAATCTAATTACATCCCAATTTATTTGAACAGCATGGAAAAAGAACAAATTGTTCTTTGTAAATTGATTGTGTTAAATAGTTACCTGTAACACAATAAAGTATAGTAAAGCTATATTTTCAAAGTCATTTTGTGTACATTAATAATATGTCATCTTCAAAGATATGTCAAATAAATCTTCTAAATATTGCTATCAATATTGATATACTACATTATGTTCTATGGTTATGTACTAAAACATAGTCACACAGGTTTCATTTTCTGGCATCAATTCAACTGATGACATTCCTTTAACACAGTATACTGACCTTGTAAATCAGTGAACATTTTAGTAGATAAAGACTACTTCCCTACATGATATATTTAATTACTTTCTGGGATTTTGTGAAGAAATGAACTTTAGGGTGTGTATGTGAATTTTAAAAAACAAAAAACAAAACCATAAAATAGCATATATTAAGCTGGCATGACTTTTATGGTGAATGATCTGAAATACTGGCTTACATACCGAGCTGTTGGGAATGTTTGCCAAGAAAATATGAAGCAGTTTGAACAGTTAGAGAGAAAAATGGTGTATGAATGTGAATCTGAGAAATTTCACAAGGAAATTCCTCTGGGCTACCCAAATGCTGCTTTTGGTCATGCAACATTTTGGTCAGTCCCCACTTCAACACATAATCTCCATCTCACGTCCTGGAAGGTTTTTCCAAACTGCAGGGAATTATTATCAAAGTACACAAGGTATTCCACTGTGGAGAAGGCAAGGAAGTCTGTTTTCAGATGCTTCTTTCCATTTTCTGGATCTCTATATCAATAACAATGGCACAATATTGTCTCCTCTTATGTCAACTTATATGTAGAAGTGATGGTGGGGGGATTCAGTGTACCCTAGGTATAGACATATGTAAAATATGTCTCATTCATTTCCCCCTTCCATTTAATGTTTTAATGGACCATTTGAATTAATAAGAATTAATCACTCAATGAGAATGAAGTAATGAGATAAGAAAATGGCTTCTCACCTCTAGCCTCTTTATGATAATATGTTCTCAGGCAAAAATAGAGGTGTAAATCTTCACTCATTTCATTCTTGCATGAAAATATATAGTACATTTTATCCCTACTGCATGAAAACGAGAGAACTAATATGTGCTCTCTTTTTCTTTTCTTTTTCTTTTCTTTTTTGCATTTCTGGACTTTTGGGAAATAGAGACCTTTTTGTACAAAAAAATGTATGTTTTTCATTAAAAATCTTTTGGCAAAAATACAGTGTCTTCATGCAGAAATCCTTTTTTTGGTTCAAAAAAAATTTTTTTTATATTTTTTGTGGGGGGGGGGGGGAATTCCAAACTAGTGGAAAAAGAAGCAACAAATAAAATTCATGGCAGTTGACTTTTTAAAAACTGACATGATTGGATATGTTGAGACATCCTTTCTCATTAAGGAAGAGAATGTTTCAGTATATTTTTAAAACTACTATGAGTTTAAGTTAGAGGTTCAAGAATGGTGTCAAGATCTCCTAGAGAAGTGGTTCCCAAGCTCTTTTCTTTTTTCACTTGCATACCCCTTGGCAACTCATTTCCATGAATTGTACCCTTCATGCTAGCAAAATGTTTGCAATTAATCTAGTTGCTGTCATTCCCTGTCAATGTAGGCAAAACCTGTATTAGGTTTTTGGTCTACTACATCACTGTTGACTCATGTTTAGCTTGTGGTCTTGTGGCAGCTTTGGAAGTGGGAGTAAAGATCCTTCTTGCTTCCCATTCCTGA
>NC_056523.1:42122364-42182364 GCF_019175285.1 Sceloporus undulatus | reverse complement strand
CTCTCTCCACTTTTTTACTGCCTCTTTCTTCTAAAGGAGATATTCTCTTGTGACTACAGCAGACTGATGGATGTTGTGCTCAGTGATAAAAGATGGGTTATCTTCTTTAAAGGAGATGGTGTTTTAGTTTCTGGATTCTTTGTTGTTAATACTGTTGCATATATAATTAATTTTGACTGCCACACTATATATTTTTTTGATTTTTCACATTTAGAATGGCAGGAATTCCAGTCCAAATACATATGAGCCTCAGTTGGTATACTAAAGAGATCTGCTGTGATCCTAGTTATGTCTGATGGTTATAAGAACATGTGTGGGAGAAATTTATGGCTCTTCAACAGTGTTGTTATAGGTGAACTTACTAGTGTGAATGGAAGCTAATAGTCTCCAGCAGGTAAATATCTACAATTAAAACTTGGCAACAGCACACACATGACCAAAAAGGCTCTTGAGAACCCACTTATATTAATGGTATCTTAAGAAAACTTTTCAATTGTATGTTTTATAGCCTGACACTGCAAAAAAGTATCACATGTCATATAGAGTTCTTTGAAATGTGTCTGGATGATCCTGATTGGCTAACATTGGCAGATAAAAAAATTCTTGAATTAGAAGGGGAAGGACTCAAATTCAGACTTCATGCCTTCTTATTATATGATAAAGAAAAAGCAAACGACAGTATTAATGACCACTGAATCAGACACTCTTTACTCCACATTTGGAAAAAATACAAAAGCAGAATTATAGTTAGTCTCCCCTTATGGGCATCTCCATTAGAAGCATTATATAGAAAAGAGAGGTATAGAGAAGGAAACTGGATTAAATATAAAGATTTATTAAAAGTTAAGGATAATAAATTGGTTTTAAAAACACTAGAAGAGTTAAAATCGGAGGGGCTCAATTTAAATTGGTTTGAATGTTGGCAAATTAAAAAGAGAACATACGCGGATATAAAAGAATGGGGTGCATTAAGGAAAAAAACAGAATTAGAAGAAATTCTGGAAGCAGAAGAATATAAAAAAAGACTTAGGGGGAAGCTATATAAAAAACTATTTTTCTGGACTACAGAACAGGAGACAGTGAAAGAGGTAATGATTAAATGGGCTATAGATGTGGGTCACCCAATTAATATAGACCAGTGGGGAAAAGCCTGAGTCAGAAACTTAAATTTCAAAGCAGCTCAAAACCTAAAAGAGAATTGGTTTAAGATTTACCTGAGGTGGTATCTTACACCTACCAAACTTTCTAAAATATATAAAGATATCAGCATCTCATGTTGGAAATGCAGTTCTGCATCAGGATCTTACTTTCACTGCTGGTGGTCAAGTGAAATATCTAAAAAAATTTGGAAAATTATAATTATAAATATAATTCTTGGAATTAATCTAGAAAGAAATTATTTTCTTGCATGTGTTTGAAGACAGCTTGGAGAAAAAATGTGGAAAAAATTGTCTAAGGAGATGGTGGTTAATCAAGGAGAGACAATACCAGAAGAATGGGATAGAGTTATAAGTTACATCAGGAGGAAATGGGGGGATTCACTGGTTATATACTGAGATTTTAGAGAAATAACAGGCATAGACAATTCTGGAATTAAGTTTCAGGGCTAATTTTATGATTTATAGACCAATAAATTTGGAATTTAGATTTTAGTAATTCATTCTCTTAGATTGGATTTAGTGAATTAAAAGGGTAAAGAGTTTTGACTAACGGATAATCATGATAGATCTGATTCACTGTATAATATTCTCTTAGGTTAGAATATGGTTACTCACAAATGATGTATTCTTATAATGTCTTATGTATTTTGAGCGATCTATGGAAATAGAATTATTTGAATATAGGGAGTTTTCAGCGGTTATAATCCAAGGTGGTGGAAATCGAGTGTAGGTTAGAGATTAGGTTAACATGATTATATGATAATATGTTTAGAAATAGATTTGAAAGAATTAATTTAGATTATTTATTGGGGAATGGTTTAAGGATCTGTAGGAAATAATTTACCACTTTCGGGTCTCTTATATATAGAGAGGTGTTGACCTATTGACATGCATAAGAAGATCCAACTACTTCGGTGAAGAGTTAAGAAGACTAGAGGGGAAAAAATATTTCTGAAGATAAAGAATTAAGAGAACCCAATACTTACCAGCCCATATTTTTTTCTCTTCTTTCTCACTTATGAATGTATGTATACCAATTGTATTTGTAACTGCTTTTTTAATAAATAAAAAGGGGCTTCTAGAAAATACCTCACTGCAGTATTTCCAATAAATAAAGGCTGTAACTTCAAAGAAAAGTGTCCATGGCCCAAAAAATGAGGAGACACTGAACAAGAAAGACAGGAGAAATGCAAAGACATTCAGCTCAGTAACAGTAGTTGAAGGAACCAACCCCTTTCTTTGATCCTTTGAAGATCTGAATATTTGGGGACCTGCCAACTGACAAAAGAAATAGCCGTAACATCAGCAGAAAGCAGAAGCCTAATTCAGCAGCAGTAGAATGATCAGCAAAATGGGAAGAACAAAATGGTAACATCAAAATCATGTCAGCCAAATGAAGAGCAACTTCTGTTTCTCTTGTTGCTGGGCAATCTTTAAAGGGTACTTTTTTCAATATTGTAATACCTGCATAAATAATTCTTGTTTCTCTATCTACTGACTGGACCATTGTCTCAACAAAATAAACTGAATTTATGGACCTGACACTGAAATTTAAGGTTTGGGAGAAGAAGTATCCAGTGCCCAATTAAAAGCCCTATAAGAAAAAAGATTTAGTTTTTATTTAGCTTTTTATTTTTAAAAGTGAAAGGTGAAAATCTAGAGAGAAGATTTGGAATCTTTTCAGGAAAGCACAAAGTGATCCCTACAGCCCCCCTTTGGCTATTGCCTATAGAGGCAAAGTTGCTGTCATTGACTTTCTGCAGACCATCAAGACCAATTGTACACTCAACCAAGAGATAAAGCATTACTTTCATTACTGCAAACTACAAGGAACAAAGCACTGTAGGCAAAGAACTTCAAAGACTGAAGCCAAACAACAAACACTTCAAATAATATGCAGTCCAGCAAAAATCCAACACTATTTGCAGAACAATTAGATGTCAGATTTACTGAATCTATGGGTATTGATGTGGCACTTTGACCCTAACACTAACCTTCCCTCAAAATAAAATAAATGAGGACAACTACAATCTCACTTCTCTGAGTGGCAACAAAAGAAGAGTGTTTCACCCATCTTTATCCATCTTTTATTTTAGCAAGATAGAAAAAAGATGATAATCTTATTCTGTGTAACATAGCTAAACCAATAATTAATTAAATTGGTATTTTGTACATCAGTTAAAATTTATACTTCCAGTTTCCCAAAGAAGTCATAGGGGAAACAAATATTATTCTGTTATTTTTAAAATGAAACTCCAAGGTTATCTTGGCTACCACACTGATACCGGAAAGCCACAACCCTTGCTGACACAGAGACCATAGTAATCAAGAAAAAGTGTACAAATTACCTTTAAAACTATCAACATCAAATACACTCATGAATAGGTCATTGTGAAGCAGTATTTTTGCAAAATAATTAATTCATCACCAAGGTGAGAAAAGGATAAAATATGATTTCAGAGCTGGAAGTGTTCTGTGTATAGATATAGAGAACCAGTGTGGCATAAGTGTTGGACTGTGACTCTGGAGACCAGGGTTCAGTTTCCCACTTGGCCATGAAACCCACTGGGTGACCTTGGGAAAGTCACATGCTCTCAGCCTCAGGGGAAGGCAATGGCAAACCTCCTCTGAACAAATCTTGCCATAAATCCCCATCAAACCCTTAGGGTCACCGTAGGTCCAAAACAACTTCAAGGCACACAGCAACAACAATAAAAACTAAAATACAGCAAATCTCCTATAGAATAGTCTGGCAATAGTTAACATTCATGTAAAAGAAGGTTTCTGCCTTGGAAAACAGAAGTAATATGACAACTGTCAATAGAGTAATATTTAGGTTCTTAAATGGCCACACCCTATTCCATGCTCAAACAGCTCTTACAATCATCAACACATTCTTCCTAATATTCAGCTGGAATTAGTATATGGACCCCATTGATGCACGTTTTAGTTTCTGGAGCAGCAGAAAACAAGCTTCCTCCATCTTATACATGACATCCTTTCAAATGTTTAAAGATGGATGTTATAGCACATCTTTTTCACATGTTAAGAATACTCCTAAGCTAATAGGACTTGATTTCCAAGCCTTTTACTATGGTCATGTTCTACTACATGGTCATGTTCATCTGGGTATTTTCCAGCTCGTCAATATCCTTGTTAAACTGTGCTTCAAAAGGAGAAGTTGTGATGCTCCTTAGCATGAGATCCTGCCTGCTCTCTTTTCCATCTTTCACCCTCTTTCTTCTCAAACATTCCTCCTTCTCACTTTTCTCTGCTCTTACTTTCTGTTACATGTGCCATAATCCACTGACCTCACCCTCGCTGTCACTGCTATGAACCCTTCCCTAGCCATGGCTTACTCTCTTCTATCTCACTTGTTTCTTTCAGAGTCTTAAATAACCCCTACATGTGTAACTTACTATGTGGTGTGTGCTCTCATACATCACAGATAGCCAGGGATACTTACAAAGGGACCTCAGGGTGAGATGCTATCTTTGGCCTCTAACAGCAACGAGTAACCTAATATAGCTTTGGGCACAGAATGAATGAACATCCTAACTTCTTACTGAAATAGATGTTTTACTTGTTCTCATAAGCCATCCAGCCCACTAGAGACACGACCTTCACCTCAGAACGTATGCACAGCAGACCTGTCAAAGACTCTACAAAGCGTCTTGCAAAGCAACAACATTCGACTTTCATCTGTTTCCCTAAGGATTTTTTTTTTTTTACTTTATCCAGGTTAACCCAAATGAAGTTTCACTGTAAATGGTGTTTATTATCAGTGGGGAAGACAGCTTAGCGTCACCTGATATGCAGGGATTTTGAAGTCAGCAGCTGTGCCTGATGTCACTTTTTACTTGTTTCGTCTCAGTGGGCAAAATGTCAGCACACACTCCACTGAAAAATTAATCACTCCAGACACTGCAGCATTATTTGAGGATGAATCTAGCATAATCTTAAATATTGCTGATGCACAGGGAAAGAAAAGATGAGCACCACTGTGACTTAGGCAGAATGATTAAAACACACTTACTTACTTACCCATCCACCCACTTTTGAATTTAGCCATGCACACTGAATGTATAACCCTGAGTCATCTTAGCTCACGTAGATTGCGGATTTAAGCTATCTTTCCCCCCATGCTATTTCTGTTAGCTTGCAACATGATAAAATGTAGGGTAGTAACATGAGATACTTTTTGATATTTTCCTGCTTGACTTATTTCAGAAAGAAGCACATTCTTAAGTGCTTCAGGTTGCTAAAGATACAAGTCTCAGATGTGAAGAAGGGACTTTCAAGAGTTCTTGTTAAGTTTTTGGTGAAATATCAACACATCATATAAACATCCCTGACTATATACTGAGTTTCAAAGGCTACATGTCAGGTGAAGATAAAAAGAAGTTGTTCTGACTAAAATAAAAATGCAAGTTGTGTTTACTAGAAATATCTGTAACGATCCCACCAAAACATGATGCCTTGTGCTATTGATTTTACTTGAAATGATAGGTCAGACTGTACTTATACACTGGAGAGGATTCCAGACTCTGGAGTTCATCAATGAAGTTAATTAAGGGTCCACAAACACTGCCCAGAATTTTCCATCTTTTCCCCAATTTAAAAATGAAAATAACAGCACTACATGACTGTGTTGCTTCCTTTTCAGAGGCACAACCTACTACAAATGTGATTTTAAAAGTATGATCACCCCTCGATATCCATAGTTTCCACATCCATGGATTCAGTCATCCATAGCCTGAAAAAAAATATAAAAAGCAAAATCTGATTTTGCCATTTTATATAAGGGACATCGTTTTTCTACACCATTGTATATAATGAGACTTGAGCATACATGTATTTCGGTATCCATCGGGGAGAGGGGCCCTGCAACCAAACCACAGAGGATACCAAAGGCCTTCTGTATTCAGAAAACAGCAACATTTCCTCTGCCACCCCCCAGCCCATTAGCAGCATGGATTTTGCTGTCTTTCACCTCTGGGGGGATAGCTAGAAACGTGATCATGGTTGATTTTGAGTGGAAATGTTCCAAAAGACATTTGCAACAAATTTGTGAACAGGAATTTTGTAACTGATTGGAACGCTGCTTTCTGAATGAAGAAATAAAATGCCTCCTCCTCAACTATGTAACTGCTGATACACTTATGGTTTGGTATTAACTCCAAGAGTGTGTTGGAAAAAGTGAACTGCAATCCACAAAAATCATGCCAAAATAGATGTCTTAATGGTTCTTCAAGATTCCTTCTCTCCCTGTACCAACCCCTTCACTTTTTTATGCTGTGACAGACTAACATGACTTGCTCTTTGAATGGAGCAAGGTACACCTTAGATTTTTACTCAAGCAACAATGAGCATATCTGGCTGCCATAGGAAGCCAGGGCACTGGGGGAACCCTGGGTTTCCATGGCTAACCCAGCATTCTTGCTCCTACCTTCCAATCACCCTGGAATGCAACAGTCACAGTTAAACTAGCCAAGTACTTCATTCTGTGGTTTCTTTTCTTTTCTTTTTTACATTGGAACATGGAAGTGGTTGGCCATTTGACTTGTTTGTCTCTCAAAAAATCAGAGAAACCAACTTTTAAACAAGCACCAAATTCTTCCTCTGGCTTGCTAGGGAAGAAACAAGTCAAATTGTTGCAAAATTCTGATGTTCCAAGACATAAAACAATAACCCAGTCCAGTTATTCAGTCCATAGGTTAGAATAATAGAATCATAGTGTTGGAAAAGACCACAAGGGCCATCCAATCCAACTCCTTACCATGCAGACAATTCAAAGCATCCTCAACAGATGGCCATCCGCCCTCTGTTCAAAAACCTCCAAAGAAAGAGACTTCACCACTCTCTGAGGGACTATGTTCCACTGTCAAACAGCTCTTACTGTCAAGGAAGTTCCTCCTAATGTTTAGGTACAATTTCTTTTCCTGTAGCTTGCATCCATTGTTTCATGTTCTAGTCTCTGGAGCAGGAGAAAACAAGCTTGTTCCATCCTCAATATGATTCCCTTCAAATAATTAAACAGGGCAATCGTATCACCTCTTGACCGTCTCTTCTCCAGGCTAAACATACCCAGCTTCCTATGTCTCTCCTGTAGGGCCCTTCACCATTTTGGTCACCCTCCTCTAGACATGCTCCAACTTGTCAAGATCCTTTTTAAATTGTAGTGCCCAGAACTGGACACAGTATTCCAGGCGAGGCCTGAACAAAGCAGAACAGAGTGGCACTATTACTTCCCTTGATCTAGACACTATACTTCTATTGTTGCAGCCTAGAATCATATTGGTCTTTTTAGTTGCCGCATCACACTGTTCACTCATGTTCAACTTGTGGTCTACTAGGACTCCCAGATCCCTTGTTAAGCCAGGTGTCCGCCATCCTATATCTATGCATTTCCTTTTTTTTAACCTAAGTACAGTATGTTACATTTCTCCATGTTGACATTTATTTTGTCAGTTTTGGCGCTGGTTTCTAATCTATTTAGGGCATTTTGAATTTTGATCCTCTCCTCTGGGGTATTAGCTACTCCTCTTAATTTTCTGTCATCTGCGAATTTAATGAGCATGTCCCCTATTCTTTCATCCAAGTCATTGATAAAAATGTTGAATAGCACTGGGCCCAGGACAAAACCCTGTGGCACTCCACTGGTCACTTTTCTGATCACTCTCTGGATTTGGCCGGTCAACCAATTAGAAATCTACCAACAGTTGTATTGTCTAGCCCACATTTTACTAGCTTGTTTGGGGACCTTGTCAAAGGCCTTACTGGAATCAAGATATGGTATGTCCACAGCATTCCCTTCATCTACCAAGCTGGTAACTGTATCAGAAGAAGAACATACTACAGGAACAATAAGAAATAAAGGGATTGTGGAAACAATACACAGAAGAGCTATATAAAAGAGATGATAAAATGAATGACACATGGACAGAAGAACCATATGAAGATGAACTGCAAATTCTAGAAAGAGAGGTGGAAGCTGAAATAAGAGAAATGTGGAAAAAGAATAATCAGAAACAAATGATATTTCAATTGAACTACTACAATCCATACAGACAAAATCAATCAAAGTTTTGAATAAAATATGTCAACAAATATGGAAAACAAAATGATGGCCAACAAACTGGAAACAATATATATTCCTACACACAAAAAGGCAATCCAAAATACTGCACTAACTACAAAACCATAGCATTAATTTTTCACACATGCAACATTCTGTTTAGAAATCTGAGGCATAGACTCCAATCATCTATGGAAAGAGAAATTCCAGAAGTGCAAGCAGTGTACAGGAAAAGAAGAGGCACTAGGGACCACATTGCAATCATACAATGGCTAATGGAGAGCACCCAGAAATTTCAGAAGAAGACCAGCGCCTTATAGACTATAGCAAAGCCTTTGACTGTATAGATCACAAAAAGCTATGGAAAGCTCTTAAAAAATGGGAGTACCAATACACTTGATGGTCCTGATGAGAAATCTGAATCATCCAGACCACTGTATTTGACCAGCACTATGTATGGAGGTGAGAACTAGCCAGTGAAGAAAACAGATAAAAACAAAACCAACTCATTTGAGATGTAGTGCTAGAGAAGTGTGCTGAGGATACTGTGGACAGTCAAAAAGACAAATAAATGGGTTCTAGGACAGATCAAGCCTAAACTGTCCCTGGAAGCCAATATGAAGGAACTTAGACTGGCCACATCATAAGAAGGTATGAGTCATGAGAAAAGACAATAATGCTAGGAAAATGGAGGGTAGCAAAAAGACACATATACAGTGGTACCTCGGGATACGGGACAATTACCCAAGGTTTTTACGAATTTTCGGGGGAGGATACGGAAAAAAATCCCCATAGGAGAACAACATTGTTCCGGGTTACGATGTTTTTCGGGTTGGTTACGAAAAAAACTTTCTGGGTTTTTTTTCGCTTTTTCGCACGGAAATCGCGGCTTTTCCCCATTAGCGCCTATGGCCCAATTCGGCTTACGAAGGCTTTTCGGGTTACGACCGTGCCACGGAATGATTAATTAATTTCGTAACCCGAGTCACACTGCTACTAAATATCAGATGGATGAAAAAAAAAAAAGGTTGTCAGTGAGGCCTTAGTTTGCAGTACCTAAACAGAACAGTGGAGGATAAGGGGGTTTGGAGATGTATCATACAGAGGGTCACCATAAATCGTGGTCAGCTCAGTGGCAGTTACCAACAACAAAGTTATAATCTTAAATTGTTTTCACCACCATTATTCACTTATATTTGTTTCTTTCCTACTCAGCAACCTGCATTCTGGAACTTGTGTGCACCAGATAAATTCCAAGGTAGTTCCTACCATGTCCGTTCTACTTGCCCTGAGATCTCCATGCCTGGTGATCTGGGACTTTTCTTTCAAGCCTTCTTCCGATTAACTTTAAAGCAGTTATTCAAAGAAAGTGAAATGCAAGAAAACATGTATCCAAGAAGAAGCCTGTTCAGTCTATGAAACCTGTATTCATAGCCATGAACTTGTACTTATCCTGAATTTATATCCTGCATAACCTTTTTTTATTGCAATGCTGAAGGTGACTAAGTTATCAAGGTCAGTACAGAAAAGCTTCATAGCACAGAAGCTCCATTTCTATGACAACCAGGGGGCAGAGAGACAATATCCCGTCTGAGCTTCATTTCTTTTGTCACTTTCATGAGCCTGACCTCTTTGTGCCATTGCATCATTTTTAGTTATTAAAAGTTAAAACATAAATGGCTGAACAGCCACAAGCTGGTTAACCACTACACTCTTTCCCTTTGGCATTGTACTAAGATGGTAATGTCACAGATAACACATGTGCTTTATAATGGAGGTTGAAGTGGTTTTGCTTAAAATTTTAAAATCAACCATAAAAGCGCTCAAGCCTTCTGCCGTGTGTGTGTGTGTGTGTGTGTGTGTGTGTGTGTGTGTGTGTGTGTGTGTGAATAAAAAATAAAACTAGATTTTAAAATATGGAATATCACACAGAAAAAACAAGAGGGAGAGGTGCAGTTGTTTGAGCATTGGACTGCAACCTTGAAGATCAGGGTTCAGTTCCCCACTCAGCCACAGAAACCTGCTGCGTGACATTGGGTGAGTCACACACTCTAAGCGTCAGAAAACCCTGTGATAGGTTTGCCTTAGAGTTGCCATATGCCTTGTGTGCGTGCATGTGTGTGTGTGTGTGTGTGTGTGTGTGTGTGTGTGTGTTCATTCCCCTGGCTCAATAAGAAACTCAGAGGACTCTTGTGGAATGCAACTTTACTTTTAAATTGCATGATTAAATATATAAGAGGATATGCATTATGCAGTCAGACTCAGAGAGGGGATGATTTTGGAAATTTGCATCCAAGGCATCTTGTTTTCTCCATCATGCTTTTGGATAGCAGTGCTGCTCCTCCTCCCCAACGTTCAACCCAGGTGTCTGAGGCACACCAACAACAGAAGTGGGCATGACTTAAATTGTTTTTCCCTTGGCTTCAGGTTTCCCTAAAAAAAGGAATCAGTGGGGGTTTGGACCCAACCACAGCAATTGAGCCAGCATGGCATAGTAGTTTGAGCATTGGACTAGAACTCTGGGGACTCATCCATGGAAACTCACTTGGTGAGTCACTTGCTCACACTTGGGCAAGTCACACTCTCTTAGCCTCAGAAGATTATTTATTTATTTCAATATCCTGCCTTTCTCCCAAATGGGATTCAATGAGGGCTACAATAATTCAAAACGACAAAATAATTTAAAAAGACAGAAGTAAAACCGTTAATTTAGAAAAGTTAAAAAAATATTATTGATAAGATGGCAATGATAATCCCCTCTGAAGAAACATACCAAGAAAAGACCACTATAGGGTCACCATAGGTCACAAACAACTTCAAGGTATGCAACAACAACAAACAGCAGTTTATGGTCCTGGGTGAGAAAAGCGTGGCAGTTAAGCTTTGGGGAACAAGGGAAAAGGAGCCCTGGTGGCGCAGTGGTTAAATGCCTGTACTGCAGCCATTCACTCGAAACCACAAGGTTGTGAGTTCAAGACCAGCAAAAGGGCCCAAGCTCGACTCAGGCTTGCATCCTTCCAAGGTCGCTAAAATGAGTACCCAGACTGTTGGGGGCAAATTAGCTTACTTGCTAATTAGCTTACTTGCTGTTCACCGCTATGATCTTTGGAATAGCAGTATATAAATAAAACAAATTATTAATTATTATTATTCATTACACATGCAGATTAAAACCTCCTCCTATCTTAAGAAAGCTGTGTTCTGCACACATTTTGAAACAAGCATAGAAAATTCCTGAATAAATTTGTCAAGAACAAATAAAAATGTTTCTCATAAGTCACTACCCAGATTTTGGAATTGGGTTCCAGGTGACAACTGCACAGAATTCTTAGTTTTGTGTTATTCTACCCAACTGAGTGTCCTGAGTGATAGAAATGCCACTTTCTGGACAGTTAGGAAATGATGGCAAATATTCTTTCTCTTCTTAAAACACACAGTGTTGGTTTTAGGGAGGTTTGCCTCTGTCACACTTAACCTCTCACTTGGAATCAGGAAAAGGCAAGCTGAGTTTCACAGCAATAAGACATGTGTTGAAATTATATCTCGGTCCTCCTTAGCTCTACCGCAAATGAGCTACAATTATTTGGACCTAAACTCAAGGTCTTCTGCTCCTGAGCAGGTCCTTATCATAGCAAGGAGTCTTCTTACTCCTGAAAAATCTGATGCCTGCCACTTGTTGGTCCAGGGAACAAGAGGTACACAGGTGAATGAAAGTGACACTGGCTATTTTTTATTCATTCAAATTTAAAAACTCATTTAAAAAATAAAATAAACCCTGGGAAGCTCACAATCAGTCTCTCCTGAGTATGCACACTTGTAATATTACAAATAAATAACAAGCAAAACTCTGTTCAGAAAATACTTGGGATAATGCCAATTTTTCAAAGCTGTATCTGTGCATATGCATGCACATACACATGTGCACACGCATGCACACACATACACATTCATTAGATTCATTTCAAAGTTTTTGCTGAAGCATTGATACAATATATTTAAATGTACTGTTCTGAGCGCTAATTTGTTAGTATAACTAAATTGTGAGCCAATATTTTGGTCACTTAAAATGAAATAAAAGAGAATCAGCCTTATAAAGCACCATTTATATGAAAACAATCTTTACTCTTCAAGGGCTGGTTAAAGTCTGGCACCCTACACAAGCTAATGACAGAAAGAAATATATTTGCATAGATAGCTATCACATTTTCCATCTCACTGCATAACAAATACTAATAAATTTCTGTAGTAAAATTAATGGAACTTCTCCTTACTTGAATTAATGTGTATGGCTCCATTGTTATGAATAAACTTACACGAGATCTTGGAGTCCCAATCATTTTGAAGCTGCTACTTTATTATGCTCAGATAAAGGAATAACGATGACAAATACATTCTCATTAGGGCCAAGTAATAACACATTTTTATCTTGGCTATCAAATCACTATATATGTACAATTATCCCTACATTGCTGAAAAAGCAAGTTCCTTCTATATTTCATTACTTTGCTAAGTCCAATATTAGTCTTACCTAGAGTAGACACACTGACATCAATGGGATTCTAGTTATGATTCATTTACCAAGTCCCATGCATTTCAATTAGTACAATCTAAGTAGTGAATACAGGATTTTGTATTCTTTTTTTAAAAAACACACACACTGTTACTTGGTAGATAAGATCAAGGTCAGCGGAGCAGGAAAAAATGAAAAGTGAGAGACTGGGTTCATACTCGAATATATATGAACTAAGATCGATTCTGAACATAATTATCAAGAAAGCTGCCATATAAGAATGTTAGTATTATGAAATCAAAGCGGTGGAAGGGATTGCAAAGGTCATTTATTCCATCCCCCACCATGTTGAAATACAAAAAACAAAGCATTCATGTAAGCTGCTCTAAGAGCCTTTAAGTCTGAAGGGTGGGGTATAAATACCATAAATAAATAAATAGGAAATGGACATGCAATCTCTGTTTAAAGACCTCCAAATAAGAAGACTCTACCACCTTCCAAGCCTGTCTATTTTTCTGTCCAACAGCCCACTTGAATTTCTTACTAAAGTTTAGATGAATAATGAATTTCTGACTAAAGTTGATGGAATCTTTCTTATATTTTGAATTCACTGGTTCATTATTTTGGTCTCTGGAGCAGCAGGAATTTGCATCCCACTCCCACACAAAGGGTTGGGATGGGACGCATGGTTTGCCCACGCCAACAGGGAGACAAGATTGAAAAGATGCCTCAGCAGTTTTGCCAAGGCTGGAAGGTTTTGGGGGCATGGCCAGAACCAACTTATGGTCTGCTGCCCTCAGCTTCTTCACTTCAATTTTGCAGTCGACCCACCCTCCCACCACCGGTGCAGTGTGAAGTTAAATTAGTTGCTTCAGAGCTAGGTAGGAATGTTTCCCCTTTCCAAGGGCTTATTCGCCTACCCCATGCTGTTTCCAGACGGACCTTGGGAAATTGGCTTGGGTGGTGTCTAAATAGGTTGATTTGGCATGATTTGAAAGAAATTTGGATTTCAGTGAGCACCTAGGACACTGTTTGGGTGGAAGGGAAGTCTACGGAACCACCTCTTTGCGCCTTGGGACCTGGGAGGTGGAGAAAGAGATACTCCTTGGGACTACATGGAGGATAAACCCCTCCCCTTAACTCTTGAGCACTGGGAGAGGGACTTTCATGTTAGTCTTCCTGATGCAGGCCGGCCAACACATAACCCAGATTTTGGGTTACTGTTGGGGCTCAGGTGCTATCACCCAGGGAAGGCTGTGGAAGTGGTCTCAGAGATAGACCACCGGCTGCAGCTACTCACATCCTTGGCTATTTCCCCACCTGGTTTGCAATTCTGTTAAGAATTAATAAATAGGTCAAGTTAATAAATGTCCCTGTTTGAATCCACTATCCGTTGTCTTCTCTTGTTATTCCTGGGGTGGATGGGCAAACAAGCTTGCTCCATCTTCTACAGGACACCCCTTCCGATACTGAGAGGTGGCTATCACGACACCTCTCAGTCCTCTCCAATAGGACCCACAATTATTTTTGAGTTATGATGAAGTGTGTGTGTGTGTGGCCATTATGTGCAAAGAATCTCTTCTATTGCATTCTTTATGTCGCAACACTGTAGACGTCAGAATCTAGCACTCTTAATTGTTAATCTATAGTGTCTCTCCCAGGTCAACATCCATTAATTCTTTGAAATACACAGTTTTCTTCAAAATGGTGTTCCGAACTGTGAAGTCAAAGGCTTTCATGGCTGGCATCCATAGTTTTTTGTGGGTTTTTCGGGCTATGTGGCCATGTTCTTGCAGAGTTTCTTCCTGACGTTTCGCCAGCATGTGTGGCTGGCATCTTCAGAGAATGTTTGCCTGGAAAGGACTTGGCTATATATATTGTGTGATCTGGAAAGGCAGGAGTGATTTGCATGCATATTTGCATACCATGCAGCTGCGGACAAGTCTACATAGGGACCACCAAACGCAGTGTGCACACAAGAATCAAGGAACACAAGAGACACTGCAGACTGGGCCAGCCAGAAAAATCAGCAGTAGCAGAACATGCCACAAACCATCCTGGGCATAAAATACTGTTTGAAAACACCGAAGTTCTGGACCACGCCAACCACTACCATGTCAGGATGCACAGGGAAGCCATTGAAATCCACAAACACCTGGACAATTTCAATAGGGAAGAGGAAACCCTTAAAGTAAACAAGGTTTGGCTACCACTCCTGAAAGACAGCAAGATAAAGACTCAACAAATGCAAATGAGAACTCTCCCAGCAGACAATGAGCACCACCAAGCAGACATTAATCCTTTTGTGCAGACCCTCACACCCTGAGGCCTGCCATTAGCAACAAACAATATGCATGCAAATCACTCCTGCCTTTCCAGGTCACACAATATATATAGCCAAGACCTTTCCAGGCAAACATTCTCTGAAGATGCCAGCCGCAGATGCTGGCGAAATGTCAGGAAGAAACCCTGCTAGGACATGGCCACATAGCTCAAAAAACCCACAAAAAACTATGTGTTCAGAACTGATTGTTGGGAGACACTCTTCAATATATGCCAATATAAGCCCAGTTCCATATCATTAGCTGTTAACATGTACTGGCTTTCTCAGATCAATGTTTACAGTATAAATGATGGGAAGGATAAAACACAGTGGTAGAAAAAGAATTCAGTAATTAATGTTTTACATTTGTATAACATATTTCTTTTGCATAGTACAGTGTGCCTGTGTTGTATGCGGGTGCACTTTATGTGGACTTGAGTGTATGCACTCAAGCCACGGGGAGCATGTGGGGTGCAAGGGGTGGCACATCCCATTCAAATGAATGGGGCGCACGCTCATGGCACCCTGCATGCTCCCGCGCTGCTGCATCGCCACACACGACTCCCATTCAAATGAATGGGGCTTGAGCATAGGTGGAATTCGCCTTACGTGAGTGGTGGTGGTCCGGAACGTATCCCCCGTGTAAGGCAAGGGCCCACTGTATACACAAATGTGTACCATGCAAATTATGCTCCTTAGATTAGGGAGACTAGAATAAGCAATCCTACTCCCAAGCCTTCTTCAAAAAGTCAGCATACCCCAAATGACAGCTATGGATTGCTAAAAGATAAATTCAGATCTATTATTTCATGTTTTCTTCTCTAGCTACAAAATCATCCATGTTTTTGTTTGAATCTTCCAGCTATTTGCACAGTTATTGTTTTAGAAATAATTTACATGCCATAGAATGTCAGCATTCCTATTAACATGCTACTTTTCAGTGCTATTTCAGCACTAAATATAATAGTGTTGAAGTTTTTGTTACCTTTAACCCAATGCATGAGCTGTGAAATCAGCTGCTGACTCAAATGTATAAGGTTAACAGAAAGTTAACAACCTTTCACACATCAGTTCTGAAATCTCTTTTGGCAGACATTTAACTCTGCATCACCAAAGGGGGGAAAGTGAAGCTTCAGAATATTTTATGTGTATTGCAGTTATTTTAAAAGGAGCTTAGGAAGACAAACTACCACCTAACTCTGAAGATCACTTGATCAGACAAAAACAAAATAACAAGAAAAACAAAAACAAAGAAACCACAATTGAGTTTCTTGATACTAGTTCAATCAATGCAACTTAGAACAGGACCTGGATGTCAGCAAGGAATCTTTTTCACCAAGAGTCACATTTTCTTACAGTAACCATCCCTGAGACAAGGATCAATGTCAAAATTAGGTGAAACTAATCAACATTTATCCATCCATATATGTCTATATACCTCTTTCCCACTCATCACCAGTACCTTCCACACTTGTCAATCACCTATTCCTGTCATTAAAACCTTCCACCTTGCCACTGCTTGCTTTCTCATCCCATTCCATTCATCGTTTGTCATACACACACATTTCCTTCCCAGATACACATAGTGGATATATCACCGCCATCCTTTCCAATCTGTCTTCTCCCCTGATATCTCTCTCTATTTCACTCACAGAATCATAGAATTGGAAGAGACCACAAGGGACATCCAGTCCAGCCCCATTCTGCCATGCAGGAAATCTCAATCAAAGCATCCCCAACAGATGGCCATCCAGCCTCTGCTTAAAGACCTCCAAGGAAAGAGACTCCACTACACTCCAAGGGAGTGTGTTCCACTGTTGAACAGCCCTTACTGTCAGGAAGTTCCTCCTAATGTTATTATTATTATTATTAACCTTTATTTATTTGAGGTGGAATCTCTTTTCCTGTAGCTTGCATCCATTGTTCTGGGTCCTTGTCTCTGGAGCAGTAGTAGTTGTTGTTGTTCTTTCTATTTCTTTGCCATAGAACACAATGCACACCAATCTGATCAGTTTACGCACATTGTGAAAAAGACATTAAATGAAACACTAACAAATAGATGATCTCTCTTCTGGAGTTTCCATGCAGGTATGAAATAGTAGATGACAGAGGAAAAGCAAGGCAGAACTTTTGTTGTTGCTTTGTTGTTGTGTGCTTTCAAGTTGTTTCCAATTTATGGCAACCTTAAGGGAACTCTATAATGAGGTTTTGTAGTGCAGTGCTCAAACCACTGCACCTCACAGGCACAAAGGGATTCCACAGACCAATGCTCAAGGGTCTAAATAGGGATCTCTGAACATCACTTTATGAAACCAACTTGTGAGGAATGACCATGCCCCATTAAAATGATTCCAGCCAATTTACTTCATCCAGAAACTAATTCAGCTAAGATTCCATCAGATGATCTTGTTTAAATAAAGCAAAGTAGAGACTGCCCGGAATCATTAAACACAGTGAATATAAAGTAGCCCTTTTTATAAATCTCATAACAGCCACTTAATGCTGGATTGTATTTCTCTACCTTACAAAGAGGCATCTTCCATTTTGCTTGATCTCATCAAGGCTTCCTGCAGCTACTTGAATCCAGGCAAAAGTGCAGACATCATGTATGGAACTGGCTGATCTCAACCTACCAAGGAACTTGGCCACATCTTCAGAATGGACAAACCAAGACAAGACAAGTAACAACCAAATATTCATACTTAGGAGCTACTAAAATCATGGCATCTCAGTTGCAGCTAATAGGAGATCCTTTATCAAAACAAAATGTGTAGCAAAACAGTTGCAGTGGGTCAAAGAGTCTTCTTCCTCAACTCTTAATTGTATATGATGTAGCAAATCTTTCATTTGATACATCTCTGTTAGATAACTGTGGATGTAATGGCAATGGAAGATTACTCTTTTTTTGTAATTATTACTGTACCACACACTTTAAAATGGACTCTGGTATGTGTTACACTTGGGAGCCGCCTTGGGTCCCTTTCTGGGAGAAAGGTGGCATAGAAATTAAATAAATAAAATCATACTGGATTTGTCCAATGTTTTCTCTGATCACTCCTCCAGTCATTCCTTCTACCATCTCATTTCCCTAAACCTATTGGAAAAACATGAGCTCTAAATTCTTTAATCAGCAGCATAAGACTTTAAATTTATATCGGCATATTAAATGCCTTTCACCTATTATCACTTCATGTGATTCTTCCCAGTTTGGCCCATCAATGTCCCTGCACATTGAGCTGCACTGACTTCTCCTACAAGAGCTATAAGGTGGACAGCATAACAACTTCTCTGTAACTTGCCAGAAAGTAAACAGCACAGGAGGGGCTGGCAGCATAAATCATCTTCAAGGCTAACTTTCTTTCAACACAACAAGTTTTTATATACATTTGTTAAAATCTTCTTGAGTTTCTCCACTCAGCAACATAACAATATACATTCTTGTGTTCCTTTAAAATTGCTCCAAAGGATGACAGAGGCACTCTATATTTGTCATGCTGGCTTGTTTCTAGCACTCCTTGGCCCTGAATGTAGGTACAGAAATATTCACCTTGTGCAAGACCAGCAATGAACCATTTTCAACAGATTCTGAGAGTCCTTTATCTGTGTGTAATCTTTTAAATGCCTCATTTGTTTAAGCGTTTTTTTTTAAAGGCTTTTAAAGTAAGGTAATGGGTATGCTGAACAAACAGACAAAAAAGCTTACAGGTACTTTCAGCAGTAAGTTATAAACACAAGCGCATACAATATGGAATTGTGATAAAGAGCCAGCTGTAATACAAATTCCTCTTTTTAAGAAAATTGTTTCTAGACATTATTTATGCATTCAGTGCCATACTTCTGTATGACTACCTTTCATTCCAAGCACTGCAGGTGAAGGATTTTCTTTTTATTTCTTTTCCATAAAAGACTTTCAGAAAAGTGAAGCTGCACAATAAGTCATATTTCCAATCTTCACTCTTTTCTCCCACTCCTGCTAAAGCACTTGGTATCACCTCTCTATTCACTTCTCTTCTCACTCTTTAGTTTTCTGGCACCTCAGGCCCAGCACCCAAATACTCTTGTTTCAGCATGCCAGATGCTCAACTCCTCTTTTGAAATCCAACTGTACTTAGAAATAAAACATGAGAAGGAAGTGGACACATACCTGCACATACTCATTGTCTCTTAGACTTTCTTTCTAGTTCTTTCCAGGAGGTGAGAAAAAATATTCTTAATGCTTGCTAACTTCAAGGAAGACAGACTTCCCATCAGGGACCCGGGATCAGACTACATACTTTGGCATAACTCTTTAATAGCCCCAAGGCTAACTCATGTGTGGGGACTCCCAGTTATTATATTATGATTCATATCTACCACTGCAAGCAAGCAGGCTTTTGGCATACAACTACTTGTCAGCAGACAGTGACCAATGGACACGTTCTATGATTGTATACTCAGAAAAGAATGTCCAGGGACAGTTTATTCTGAAATAAGGATAACCCCTAAGCAGGGGAATGAAATGGGGATACTCATATTTTTAAAAACAAAATTATAATTTGATAATTTAGTGGGGAAGAAACCCAGTTGTGACACAGCTTCTCCAGGATGAGGCTTTCTAATCCATCTGATTCAAAATTATTAACTTTAACAAAGAGGAGGAGAATGAGAACTATAGTGTTGGAATATAGTTTAACCTTTGCCATCTCCCCAGTTATAGCCCTGATCGTGCAACTACCCCCACACCTACTATTTATGCTGTAGAAGAAAAAAAAAAACCAAGCAGGTAACCTTTGCATAGCAAGGATGCTGTCCAGGACAACATTAATATAACTGTGGGAAATCTCATTTACTTAATTTAAACACCTCTTTCATCTTTGTTGTTGTGTGCCTTCAAGTCATTTCTGACATATGGTGCCCCTGTCATGGTATTTTCTTGGCAAGATTTGTTTAGAATGGGCCTTTGCCTACCTCTGAGGATGAGAGCATTTCACCTGCCCATTGGAATTCCTTGACTGCAGAGAGATTTAAACCCTGGCCTCCAAAGTTGTAGCCCAATGCTCAAACCACTACACATGCTGGTTTTCAGGTTATTGTATTCCTTAACTTTCATTCAGGCCAAACAGGCCCATCCCGTATATGGTTCTAGGCAAGTTCTTAAAGGCACAGTAGCATTCCAATATATTTAACTGCAGTAAGATGTTGCATAGATTTTAAACATGATAAGGTATGTTTACATTTATATACATAGACAATTTGGGGGGGAATGTGAAGTGTGATATAGCAGTTCTAAAGAACATCTATTAAATCAATGTACATAACTTCTAAGACACTATAATGAGAACAATTTAATGTAGCAGCCCTTGTGCACAATTGAAATATGATTTAATGATTGTTATTTTCAAAACAACATGAAATAGGAATGCAAAGCACATAATGCTTCTTTTAAGAAACAAAGTCTTTCATAATTTTAAAACATAAAAGAAAAATGATGGTACTTCTCTATAGAAGATTTCTTGGCTTAGACACCTTAGATGTTTAATTAAGTTGGAAATCACCAAGTTCTATTCAGATGCTGACTGCTGGCTTGTTAATTAGTTGCCTCTTTCATTGATTAGCAACTTAAGCAGTACTCAGTTATAAATGGCTGTAATGCTTGCCTTGTTTCAGAGTCTAATTAATATGAAATAGACTGTTTAACAACTGGTGTCGCCAAATTATTTATGCTGCTAAATCTGTGTATTGTGTTGGTAATCAACAACAAAAGCACAGAATAAAAATAAGAATATCTAGCTGAAGCACTATGCTAATGAGTGGGTTTCACTGTCAGAATTTATAGCAAAACTTTTGAAAAGTTACCATAATTATAAAGACAGCATTCGCTGCCTCTGAACAGCTATTGTTTAATTTCAGAAGAAAGGATGCCACAATATTTAATGCACCCATTCATAAATTGCCATGAAGCAATGGACACAATTAACTGGACTTTTTCCACCGTTAACCCTATTGAGTGAACCAGGAGCTAGGCAAGGCAGACAGAATTGCAAAACTGTATTCTCCTCTAAAACCAAAAGTTGCACCACATCTAAGGCATTGCTTTTTATACACTATCATTACAGAAGTAATAAGCATGCTACTTGCCAGAAACCCTAGCAATGGAAATGTGCACACAGAATGTTCTTTTGGCAGAAGGAATGGGTTATTTCTAGCTATGTCCAATCCCCCTGCAGCCCTTTTCTGCCCTGAATGTTATCTGGACAGCAGAGAAAAAACTCAAGAATAGTATGAAAAGTAGTTTGGATGCTTGGTTTGGGAGTAATGTGGACCGCTGAAGGAAGGCTGAAGCAGCAAACACAGAGATGCCTGGAGAAGCCTCTACTAGAACTAGGAGAGCTCTTGTTTGTAGTAAAGCAAGTCTGGATCCAACCAGGGATGTAATTCTTCACTATGCGTCTTCTCAAAGAGAGTGATGTGTAATTTCAGCAATTTTCTTTCCAATGTGAGAAAATCTTCAAAAACCAGTTTCCAAATAATATTTGAAATTCAGGATTTTGTCCACATTGTTTTGCACAGAAAATAGCATTCTGTTTGCTGAAAATAATATTTCAGTTCAGAAATATTAATTCCTATGCAGAAAATGCTTATTTCTATACAAATCAACGATGTGTGTATTTTATGCAGAAAAAAAAAATCCCAATTACAACACTGTATGCTCAGGAAACAGCATTTTCTGTATGGAAAATAGTATCTCCACAGAGAAATATTAATCCACGTGCAGAAAATGCTGGTTTCTTTGCAAATCAACTATGTGCAAATTTTGCACATACAGTAAATCCCCAACTACACATGAGCTGTGCTGAAAACAGCATTTATAGTGTGGGCAAAAAAGATATACACCCTACTGATTGCAGGTGTGCATAAACCAAAATCACATCTTTTTCATGGTGTTCAAATACACGTTAAGAATGCCGCTTAATCCAATTTCCTTGTGTTCCCTTACTAATCAAGACTAGCACCACAATTATTTTGGCCCACCATTTCCTTGTTTTTGTGGGTGCCTCCATTTTCTCTATATGTGTGTGTGTGAGAGAGATACTGAATGTCTGTACTGTTTTAATGTCTTAATAAATGTTACATGCATATTGTATAAAACCAAATTTGGTGTCTCAGTGTCTGTCTCAGTCCTGCTTGGGTAGGTTCAGAAGGAAGGAGATTTCCACCATACGCTCTCAACATAAAAAGGTTGCCCTTACAAACTTGGGCATAACAATGGGGGCATCAAAATGTTGCGTTGTGCTTGCGACGTCACAAGTACACCATTTGTGCATTCGGGCATCGCAAGTGCGACGCAAAAAGAACCTGTTTTGTGGGTTCTTTTTCCACCGGCGGGAAGCCTCGCTGTTTGGCGGCTGAGGCTTCCTGCCAGCGGAAATGGAGGCAGCGGCAGACCTCCCTTTTTTGGGTGGTCTGTATTCCACCAATATTACTTTTTCTGATGCTTTTTATACTAAAAGACTAACATGACTACCTCTCTGGAAAATAGTCTTTCTTAGTATCCTTAGTATACAGGAAATAAGAGACTGCTTCTTGTCTCTAATAGTGTGTGATTCTGTAGTAGAAATATAGTTTAAGTTCATAATCTTTTAGCTTTGAAATGAACCTTACCAGCTCACAATGGTTGTCCTCAAATACATCATCTGAGCAGGATCTGAGGAGGAATTGCTGGACTTAGTCTGATCCAGTCTGTTCATTGTCACTTTTCTACAATGAATATGGGCTTTGTAGCCAGAGATTTTCGATAATGGGCTTAGATTGTGTAAAGCTTTTAGTCATTCATTATATCTACCATCTAGTAACATGATGGTAAACATGTTTGTAGCTTCATTGAATGTTTCTGTGGATTTTAAAATGGAAATTTTAATTTAAATAAATGATATAAATTGTGCTTTAACAATTTAGACAGTATATGTATCCAGTCATTCTGATTTAAGTTCCATAGAATGGATATGTGGATATGTATAGTATTGATGTGAGAGTGAAATCCGGTACATGCTTCTCTGATCATAAAACCAACTGGCTTTGTAAGGCCAGCTAACATGTATAGTATTTCACTATTCAAGTATTCTACGTTACTTTTCATGATGTAAAACAAACTTGTTTCCGTCCTCTCGAAATTGTATGGATATTGCATCTAAGCATGGAAATAATACTTTAAAATATTTGGAAAATGGTTGAAAAAGATGTTTTAGACTGATGAGAGACCCTGATGAGAAAAATCCTGAGCTGATGAGAATCTTCACAGTTCAGGCCTTATTGTGTGTAAAATTCACACACTTTTTTTTTGGCATATGAAACTGCATGGAAAATAACATTTCAACACAAATATTCATTCCTACACTATAAATGCTGTTTTCAGCACAACTCATGTGTAGTTGGGGATTTACTGTATGTGCATGCCCCAAGGACACCCCGACAGCAGCGGGGAGACAGAGAAAGGGGCCGCTCGGCCAGCGATACGCGATGCGAAAGGAGCTCCGTTTTGGAGCTCCTTTCAGTGCCGTTGAAAGGGCGCCACAAGTGCCCTTCAGCGGTGCCGGTACATAACGGTGGTGCCGTGCCATTTGGACGCAACACGGCCATTACGTCAAAATGGTGGCATCCATGTAGACAGGGTGCCACCATTTTGACGTACTGAGTATGTACTAGGGTTAGGGAGCATCTGAAAAGGATGCTCCCAGGCAACCCTAGCAAGTACTGAGTACGTGCTTTTTGGCCCATCTCTACAGGCCCAATGTCAATCTGTTTTCCTACTTATAGCAATAGAGCAATACACCTCCACCAGGCTTGAAGTGGGACAAATTCAAATGTTTAGTTAACAGATATATAACAGAATAAACAGGTTATAGTTGGCACCAGGGAATATTTCTATTTATTTTCTAAGTCCAGTCACACCGAATCCCCATTAACATCTTCTCTTATTTTGAAACATGAAAGCAATTAAAGTGAGGTCATATACTCCAGCTTTATTGCAGTACCAAATATTGAGTGCATTTTTATATTCTGTCTCTAGTTTTAAATAGAGATGTGTCAAATGACAGGATTAAAATTGGTTCCTTGAAAATTGAAAGACACAGTGATTAGAATTTTAAAAGGCATTTGAAGATGCTTTAATTTTTACACTTCACCTCCACAGAAACTGATTTAATAAGAAATAAAGGGAAAACCTCAAAAAGGAAGATGCTAGCTATTCTTAATATATCACACAACTCTGAAAGAAACAGCCTATTATTGTTTCTTGTAATTTAATTGAATTTAATTCACCCTGTGTTTCTGCAGAAAGGTCTCTTCTTGCATCTACATATAAAAAAGATACAGTAGTTGAATAACCATAAGGCAGGGGGCATAGTACAATGTTAAAAATCTTTAGTTAATACAGCAGTTTCTAGAGTCAAATCCTGGCATTAAAACTAGAAGTACTAGATGATGATGAATAGTTAGTGAATCAAAAGGGTGAGACCTTGGGGAGTAGACCTAGGTCTCAAACTTTAATTCTTAGTTGATGTCTCGTTTGCTTAAATTGATATTTCCTACTTTATTCTAGGTCTCTTTCATACTACAGAACTATTATACTTTGATATCATCTTAACTGTGATGGCTCCATTGCACGGAATCCTGGATATGTAGTTGTTGGGAATATTTGAATTCTCAGTGAAAGAGTACTAGTGCCTCACCAAACTATCAACTGTGTAGTCTGAGAGGGATCGATAATAAAACAGTACAGTAGTTGCATATCAGATAATATAAAATAATGTATTTTCTATGGCATGGGTGGAGAACATGTGGCTCTCTAGATGCTGTTGGAAAATAACTCCCATCACCCATCACCGGTATCTAGGCTGATTAGAACTGGTGGGAGTCACAGTCCAACAACATTTGAAAGGCCTCACCTATTCTCTGCAGCAACAATGAACTAACAAGGAATTGTATGGCATTTTAGGAATAGGGACTTAATTGTATGATGAATTTTGTTAGCCAGAATTTCTATGATTGATCTGAGGCTGTTCCTAATAGAAAAGTAATGCCACAATGAACAAATTTTTCTTGTTGGAATACAATAAATACTATGATTTGAGGAAGATATTAATATTCTGCCACTTTTGCATAAGATCCAGAATCAATCAGCATGGGTCACTTTCTATTAATGCTTCTTGTCAATGTCCGAAGCCACACTAGGAAAAAGAGGCATCCAGAACAGACTTTGCATGATATTAAGAAAGCAAATTAAGGTATGTGTGTGTGCGCATGCATGTGCACACTTATGGTTTTGTGTTGTACTTCTTGCTGTTATTCTTCCCTATTTCTATTTCCCTCTCCAGTTTCTACTTGGTGGATGAAACCAGAGTAGATTGCCTGGGAAAAAACAATATGCATTGTGCCCAGTGAGTCCTGGAAATATTAAGACAATACTACAGAGCTTGAAGCAATCTTTCTCCAAAATAGGAGACAGAGAGAGATATTGCATTGCCTGTTCTGTAACACTGTATAGAACAGTAAAGATCAGAGGGTGAGAAGGACTGAATCAGCTCCAAGTAAGAACATATTCACTGGCAGTCTATTAGTACAGGACTAGCCCCCCCTCCCCCGCCTACACCGGTTTTTATGATGAATGTCGTCTGGCATTTGCTGTTTTTGAAGGATGCTGAAGCCAGAAGCCAATCCCTTCACCTCATCCTCAACCTACTCGCCAGGGTTCCCCACCATTACTCTTCTTCCTTCAGTGCCTGAGCTTAAATCTATCTATTTAGTAACTCACCCTGAACAATTTCCCATCTCACCTCCCTGAACTGAAACCAATCATAGACTATACATTACGCTTGCAGCTGTCATATTTCTCCCTGCTGGTGTGATAACTGTCCTTCTTTTGTTCCATGTCTGCCCTGTCCTGTCTTGTCACTTTTTTGTGACAAGACTTGGCTACATTATGTGTATGGTTCCCAACATATTGGAATACCACTTACACCTGGCAGACTTGAACAATGAAAGACAAGTGTGCTAGTTGGGGGATCAATAAATGAATTATTAAAATAATGATTGGGGGTTGGTATTTCTTAAAGGAATTTCCTTGGCATATACTTAAAGACTAAGGGGCTGAAGAGACCGCCCCTAAGAGGCAGCTCTGAACCACCCCTGGAAGACCTGGGTTGGGGACGTGGCAGCCACATGACACCCTCCAACCCAGCAGGTCCACGGCGCAAAAAGAAGCCGCAAAAAGTGGCTTCTTTTTGTGCCACGAAAAGGGGGGTGCCACAGCTACCACCATAGTGGCTCTTCTATGGCTCTTTGGCGCAGCGCATTTACATGCTGCTCCAAAGACGCGACGTGATACCACCCTCTATGTGGTGCAGTGGAGTGCGTGGCGTGATGCTGGCATAATGCCAGCATGAGGGCAGGCATCAATCACACCAGTGTGTCTTGCCAGACTGTTGAGGGCCTAAGTTATACTAAATTTCTCATCAGGTCTCAATGATGGCTGAAACAAGTAATCCAACTAGAAGAAGGGCTCTCTGTGTTTGCTGAGAGGAATAACTGTTTTCAGGGCTTGTCTGTATAAGTACAAGGGCTGGGGTCTATAAGACTGTAATTGTACCTGCTGGTTTTAAGTTTGAAAAGACCAAATATGCAGAAGAATCAAGGAAAACCATTACTTCATTTAATTTCATTCACCACTTAGAGTTCCAATCCTGTACCTACATATCTTTGAAATAAGCAGCAAAATTTCCTCTAAAGGCAGCTCAGAAAGTGGTTTGTGAGTAAGGAAATCACATTTTGGATTCAGGGTGGCAAGTAAGGAACTTCAGCTGAATAATGCAAAGATTCCCCCTATCCATCCCCAGATCAGTAGAGACACACTTGAAAACAATAAATAAAGGTTATGTGATGCACTTTGGAGGTAAACATATGCATAAACATGTTTCAAAGAAAATGTGTGTGAGAGCAAGATGCTGTGTAGAAACATATGGGATAAATAAAACAGAAAACACACTTTATCACACTTCATCATTGTTGTAAAGTGCCGAGATGGGAGGAACATGCAAGACAGTGAAATTCACCTGCACAAGACTACTTGATTAGAGAGAAAGAAGAGAAAAAGTAACAGGACAGTTTTTAGATAGAAGCTAGATTCCAAAGGATACAATAAAATTTGTAGTTTAATTAATATAGTAGAATAAAAGTATTAAAAACAGTCATATTTAAAAATTTTATCATATATTTCAGTTTCCATCTTTCAGTGGTGTTCATTGGATGGACATGAAATATTACAGCGTGTCATGAACTTCTCCTGCCACTCTTCTGTTTACACTTTTCCACCATCCATTGTGATTAAAGCAGCAAGAATGGCAATGACAACAACAACAAAAAATATTACGTTAGATCCTGTGCTGCTAACAAACTTTATCACATATGGTCACACTAAACATAAACACAAAACATATCCAGTCTACTTGCTTATATGATACTGGATGCCCCAGTTTTCAGGGGGCAGGGAAATAATAAAAGGTATTTTTATAGAGCCTAATGAGAACTGAGGCTACTTTATGGACAAAAAACATTGACTGACAAGAATGAGGAATGAAAAACAGTGACTCCTGGAAAAGGACACTTGAAGTAAGCAGCAAATGCTACAGCTATTTTACGGGGAAAGTGACTGCTCAGTTGGAAGCTCATGCCCTTGTCTCATTTATAAATACGCAGACCACTCATTCTCATAGCTCTTGAAGTTTCTGTTCAAGAGAACCACTAAATTTCTTATATTGTAATAAGGTACAGATAGCCCCTTCATCTACAAATAAGAAAATGAAGGGTTGGCTGACATTTGCATTCTTGGATGCCTAGAGCCAGAAACTGAAAAATCTGCATGCCAAAACATAATAGTCTATTCTATTTTAAAATTAAGTATGATGATAAATGCCAACTCTTGGGATGGTATGAGAATAAAAGAGCCCACAATCCACAAAATAAAAGTTAAATAAACAACAACAACAGCAGCAACAACAACAACAACTTTTAAAAGGATGAAGATAACCCTAGGAATGCCAATAAGTAAAGAATTCTGTTAACAGAAGAATGCTGCCAGACACTGCATTGGAAAATGGCTTTCCTCTCTTACATCTTGTAAGGTATCAGCTCAGCCCCTTTGCAAATATGCTCCACAGTGCTTTGGTGTGATTCAGCTAGCAAATTTTGAGCAATTTATGAAACTTTAACACACTTTGAAAAATCTAAATTACAAAATCGCCATATATAACATGTTTTTTCTGTTGTGTGCCTTCAAATCATTTATAATTTATGATGATCCTAAAGCGAGGGTTTTCTGGGGCTGGGAGTTTGATTCACCCAAAATGAACCAGTGGCTTTTCATGACTGTGTGGGGAATTGAATGCTGGTCTCCACAGTCATAATCCAACATGCAGACTATTATTCCATGCTGGATCTACACCTGATGCACTAGAAAAATATATACTCCCCTGTATCTAGACATTAATCCCAGCTAGACAGCACTCACTGAATGAGTGAAACTTGGCAAGCTGATACTTACATAAGCCCCATTGAATCAACAGGCATACTCTAGATTTAACTTCGTACAGTGGTACCTCGGGATACGAAATACCCAGGTTACGAAATTTTCGGGATACGAAAAAATCCCATAGGGAATTATTGTTTCGGGTTACGAATGTTTTTTCGGGTTACGAAAAAACTTTTGGTGCTTTTTTCGGCTTTTTCGCACGGAATCGCGGCTTTTCCCCATTAGCGCCTATGGCAATTCGGCTTACGAAGGCTTTTCGGGTTACGAAAGCGGCCGCGTTACGAATTAATTTCGTAACCCGAGGCACCACTGTACATCCAATGTAACCTAACTGGTACAGCGGCATCACTATTATTTATGTCAAGCATTCAATTTGTAGCTGTATCACTTCCTGGTGGAGGGCACCTACCAGTTCGAAAGAGGTTTTAATTGGGCATGGAATTCTTAGTGAGGGGAAAAAATGGATCTTTGTTAACAAACTGTTTGTGAATTTAAATGTGCAGAATACAATGATGTAAAGTAACTTAAATGTAGCTGTGAAAAAGGTGCAGAAAATATTACAGAAGGAAGATAAAAACTTGCTCTGGCAAGAGTTGAGAGAGATGGATTCTATGATCTACTTGATTTTTAACTGGAACTTTGATATGCACCAGCCAGAGCCTGATGCAAAAGACTTATATTTAAGAAATTCTACTCCAGGCAATAGCTTTAAACAGCAGGACCAAAAAATACAACAGGGGGAAAAAGTACTTCTGGTTACCCAATTCTTTCTTCAGTTTGACACTATGAATTTAACAGGATCATCCTATCCTTGCTAAACAACTGGAAGTCAGGAATCCAACTGATCTAATACAAACTGCTGAGGGATCTCTCAAATACAGTCAACCCTCTCCCTCATTCACCCCTGGTCTATTCAAGTCTCTTGGTTAAGTGCAGGTCAAGAAGCACAACTTAATTTGGTGCTGTGTCATTGGCATATGAAATGCTGTGTCCTTTTAGATTAATGTGTAACATTACAGTGGCATTTAAAAATCACAAATAAAGGGGGAACAAAAAGTTTAAAAATGACACTTTACCTGCAAGGCACAACATGAACGATTGCAGCACAAGCAGTTCCCATAGCAACCTCATTTTCAGTTCCTGAGGTCAAAGGAGGCCGGAGTCCAATATGTAGCGATTAGAATGCTGCTTCTTTTAAGTTATATCCAATCTTCAATCTATAGAGATACAAAGAGAAATATTACAATGAGATTTAGGATGCCAGATCGTTACTGACTTTAAGATTCTCTGCCTCTCCACAAGAGCTAAGGAAATTTATACATAAAAAAGGGGAGGATGCCATAACTATTGAGTCACTTAGAAATGGTGAAGAAACCATACTGCCTTTGAAATAATAATTTGATTTTTAAGAGTTTGTATTTTAGTATCATCTGGGTGGTGATGGTGGTGGTAAAGGAAACTTTCTATGGGAATGGCTTGCTATCCACTGGGGCTTGGTTCCAGGACCCCCACAGATATCAAATTTTGTGGATGCTCCTGACCCATTATATACAGTGACATAGTAAATGGTGTCATATTACTCTCATTCTCATATTATTCATGCATCCAATAATTGGTACATAGTTAATTGTATATATATTTAAAAAAAACAACCTTTGAGGACTGACATCACTAGGTGTTTCTCATCCCTTACATTCTCCTTTGCTAACACTGAATTTACGTCCTTTGCAACAAGTGAAATGTTGCAAGAAGTGAAATGGTAACAAGGGTAGCCTAGAGATCCCTGTGGAGATGATAAATGCTGTTTTGTATACAAAGTCAGGGCGAGCCATTAGAGAATAGCAAGAGATCCCTTTTCTTTCTTTCTTTTTTTTGCCCAGGGAGCTAGGACACAGGCTCACTGCTCATGACCATCCAGCAAGAGAGATGGTCTAAGATTAATTGCTATTCTGTAATGCTCATCTCCTCCATGACAGTGTGTTGTCTTCCTGGTAGACTTCTGGGGCAGCTGAGGGGAGGGGGGCAACAGTCAGGAAGATGGCAAACCACTTAAACTCTTTTAGCCATTTGACCAGAAGTAATTCATTTTCAGCAAAGCATGAGTCCCTTCTGTACGTACGTATTAAAGCAAGTTCCCTGATGCTCAGGATTGATAAGGAAGCATGCAACTGTGGCATTTTCTTTAGTGTATTTATCCTAGCTAAATCAATATGAACATCCATAATTCAGTATACATATTAAGTTATATATCCCCACTTTATGCAATTTTAGGGAAACTGTTATTACAGTCCGTAACACTGTGTATGTTTGGGTGGAAAGAGGGTATAGAAACATCCTAATCTCTTTTAAAGTATCCACATGAGGCAGTTTTTAAGATTAAAAATAAATAATGCCATCTAATCATATGTTCTCATCATTTATTAATTTTTCTGATGTCTAGTGCTTAAGGAACCTTCATGTTTACAAGAAAACTGCCTGCCTAATAGAAAATGAAATGGCACCATTAGATGTCCCAGCCTGTTTTTATAACTTAAATTTGCTCAAATTCTAAAAGTCAGGCTTAATGTGTTCAGAAGACTTAAAAACGCTTGTCTTCTGATTTGCTGACACTACCTCAAGAGAACAACTGAACCAATATTTTGGCATGCATGAGGATTAGGATAACTAGATAAACAGAAAAGTGCTGATGAATGGAACTCAGTAACCCTTTAAACTGAATGATTACAACATCCATTATTTATTGCATAATGAACATGTCACTGGCTATTCTAGGCTATATGCATGGTTCAGCATGTCTCCTTTACAATACAAAAAATGTCCAACAATGCACCAGCAACATTTTCAAATCAAACAGGCATGAGACTGGAGTTAATAAAAGATAAGATAAGATAAGATAAGATAAGATGCAGGTAAAGAGGAAGGGAGCAGCATCATGACTGTAAGTGGAGAAACTAACATTTTTACCCATTATAATAAATGAATTTCCTTCTCTACAATGAGAGGTCTCTGCAGGAGATTTTCATTAGCATAATGGAGGGGGTTCAGTTTCCCCACTCTCCCTACCATTCTGCTGCTGCTCAAGTCACATAGTTGCCATTTACGTCTTTAAAATGTGTATATTTTATGCTTTCACGCATCACATTTCACTTGCCACTTAAATAGGGTAACACAGCAAGTTGAGCTTAGAATCAGTGCAGTGTGGCCTTCCTACAGCAGGGAGTTCTAAGCTCATATTAAGTGAATTTTACCCCATCTGTCTTAGAATGTGAAGATGATACCACTTCAGAAGTCATGTAGTAGTTTTACACACACCCTAGGTGTCATACCAGGATAAAGGAACTGACATTCACAAGCAGGTGCCTTAACTCATCTGCTTGGAATGATATCACAGCTTTAAACTTTGCAGAATATAGGTCCTTGGCTTGGGCTCATCTTATACTATATATGCTCACAAAATGATTTTTTGGACATAGAACTCACAGAATCATAGAACTTATGAATCTGGAGAGAAAACAGCCATTAGAAGATGGAGCACTCTCTTAGTTGAATGAGCCTTTTTCTCTACACTTTTCTCCTGAGAATGAGACCTTGAATTAAATATCTCCACAATCAAAGCCTCCACTGACATGCCATAAATGGTAGAGTTGCAAAACTACTTTGTTGGGGATATAGTAGTGAAGCTGTCTAAAAGGTAGGTAAGCGAATGAATAGGATAGCTGCAGCAAAACCAATTACATTTTGTTACTCCAAAGTGATTCTCCCTTGCCACTCAGAGATGGGTAAGAAATTAATTCTGTTCCAATTTCAATCCTAACTTACCAAATTCTCATTTCCAGAGCATAAATATAAACTGAAACACATCCCAGCTATGACCTTTGAACTTTTCTGTTGTGATGCAGTTCATATATAGCATAGAGAATATCTTTTTGTGCAGCAGAGGTTGCAGCTTCCAAGGGATGCGATACATCAAATTCCCAATCTTGCATGTCCTCTGAAATCATGTAGGAAAGAGGAATCTTTATTCTAAGCTTCGAAAATCCTCAGGTAGGGAAAACGGACAATAGTAGCTACTGAATGGGCTTCAGTGGTACAGAGGTAAGCAGCTTCAGCACACATACCATGGTAAGAACATGGTAAGTAGCCTAGATCCAGCTTTTCACATCAGTTCTCATAAGTGGTTTTCCTGGACAATTTCCTGAGCCGCTGAATCAATGGAACTTACATAAAGGCTGATTTATCAAGTTCCCAGTGACTTAATGAGTCTGCTGTATTGGTACCTAACAACTGGATTTAAGACATAAAAGTAATGCTACATGCACTGGTTTCAACACAAAACCTTCCCCTTACTTTCAGTGGAAATAAATGTATAATAACCCATCCACTCTGTTTTACTGAAAAGCTTAGCAATTTCTTAAATTGAAAATTAAGAATGTTTTGTGAAATTCTTCCCATAAAATGAAGCCACTTGCACTTGACTCTGAACTTCTTCATACTGTAGGCTTCAAAGTGATTATGGGCCTATTCAAATTGAAGAATTATAACACTATGATTCCACTTTAACTGCAAGCACTGCATCCTATGGAAATCTGGGCTTTTGTTTGTTGAGGCACTACAGCAATCTGGCTAAAAATTCTAAATTTTGTTGTTGTTGTTATTCACCCTCGAGTCAATCTCGATCCATGGCAACCCTATACATGAGACTCCCCAAGCTCCACTGCTCTGCTCAGGTCCTGCAAATTCATACCCATGACCTCCTTAATAGAGTCCATCCATCTAGCATATGGCTTTCCTCTCTTTCTGCTTCCTTCCACCTTCCCTAGCATTATTGATTTTTTTTCCAGTGAGTTGTGCCTCCTCATGATGTTGCCAAAGTACAACAGTCTCGGTCTTGACATCTTGGTCTCCAGAGAGATTTCTGCTTTGATCCATTTGGACTCATTTGTTTGACTTCTTGGCTGTCCATGGTAACCTCAGCACTCTTCTCCAGCACCACATCTCAAATGAATTAATTCTCTTCCTATCAGCTTCTTAACTGTCCAGCTCTCACATCCATACAGAGTAATAGGGAATACAATGGCTTGTATAATTCTAACTTTCATGCTCAGTTGTATGTGTTTACATTTTAGGATATTTTCTAGTTCTCTCATAGCTGGCCTCCCCATTCTTAGTCTTCGTATGGTTTCTTGACTGCACTCCCCACTCTGATCAATATTTGATCCCAGATATGAAAATTCTTTTACTATTTCTATTTCCGCATTGTCTAGGTTGAATTTGTGAAAATTTTCTGTGGGCATTATTTTTATTTTCCTTTATGTTCAACAATAGGTCTGCCTTTGCACTTTCCTCTTTGATATTCCTTAGTAGTTCCAAGTCTGTGATGTTTTTAGCTAGTAGTGTGGTGTCATCTGTTATCTTAGGTTGTTGATATTCCTTTCTCCTATTTTCAGCCCTCCTTCCTCTGTGTCCATATAATATGTTCTGCATACAAGTTGAACAGATACATTGAGAGGATGCAGCCTTGTCTGACCCCTTTGCCAATTGGGAACCATTCTGTTTCAATGATTTCTGTCCTGACAGTGGCCTTCTGTCCTGAGTAAAGATTCCTCACTAGGACTAACAAATGTGTTGCCACTCCCATTTCTTTAAGGGCGTTCCATAGTCTTTCATGAGCTATGTAGTCAACGGTCTTGCTATAGTCTATAAAGACATGCTGATCTTCTTTTGGAATTCTTTGGTGAACTCCATTAACCACCGTATGTTTGCAATGTGGCCCCTAGTGCCTCTTCCTTTCCTGAATCCTGCTTGCACCTCTGGGATTTCTCTCTCCATGTATGGTTGGAGTCTATGTTGCAGAATTTTCAGCATGATTTGCTTGCATGAGAGATTAGAGCTATGGTCCTATAGTCACTGCAGTCTTTTGTATCTCCTTTTTTGTGGATGGGGATGTATATTGATGGTTTCCAATTTGTTGGCCACTGTTTTTTTCCATATCTGTTGACATATGTTGGTTAGCACTGGTGTTGATTCTGTTAATGTGGATAAAAGCAATTCAATTGGAATATCATCTGTTCCTGGTGTTTTATGTTTTCCTATTTCTCTAACTGCAGCTTCCAGTTTGGGATTCATCCTCATACGACTCTTCGATCCATATGTCCTTCATTTTGTTATCCCTTTTATATAACTTTTCTGTGGCCCGTTCTGCACGGGTCTTTGCACCGCCCCCATCACGTGCTAGGGGTTGGCCGAGGACCTAGCATCCATACCGGCCTCACCCCTAGCAAGTGACGGGGGCATAAAAATAGCGGCGCCCTATACACATGGGTGTGGCCATTTTTACATGCCGGACGCTTAGCGTACGCACGTCCCCCTTGCCTTGCGACGTCACAAGTGCGCCATTTGTGCACTCGTGCATCGCAAGCATGGCGCGAAAAGAAGCCGCTTTTTGCGGCTTCTTTTTCCGCCGCTGGGAAGCCTTCCCGTTTGGAGGCTGCAGCTTCCTGACGGCGGAAATGGAGGCGGCGGCAGACAGCCGCTTTCAGGCGGTCTGTAACGTGCCTGTGTGCTGCATCCAGCATCTTCTTATTCTTTCCTAATCTTGAATTATGTTGTTTTTATTGTCATAGAGTGTACTGGTCCTTGGTTTGAATTTCCCTTTGATTTCCCAGATCTTTTGGAATAACCCTCTTGTTCTTCCATTTTTGTTGTTATCCTCTATCTCTCTGCATTGATTATTGTAGTGTTTGTCTTTATCTATTCGCACCATTTGTTGAACTGTAGCATTTATAATTCTGAGTTTGTTCCTGTCTTCCTTTTGTTTTTCTTCTCTTCTTTCTTTTACTGCTTGTAGCATTTTATCTGGCATGCATGATTTCTTCTCTTTCTTTTTGACTACTGTAAGTGTCTTGTCTGCATTCATCTTTTATTATGTCCCTGGCTTCTGACCATAGTTCTTCTGGTTCCCAGTCTATTGTGCTACTTAGTTCAAATCTGTCCCTTATATTGACAATAAATTCTGTTGAAATATTGTTTACATTAAATTTTGTACATTGACTGATTTTGTTCTTAAGTTTGACTCTTATTTTTGAAATACGTAATTTGTGGTCTGCGCCACTCAGCGCCCAGTCTAGTCCTGGCCACCAACATGGTGCTTCTCCATCTTTTGCTTCCAATTATATAATCTATTTGGTTTTTGTGTTGTCCATCTGGTGATGTTAATGTGTATAACCTTCACTTTGGCTGTATGAAGAAGGGGTTTGCAATGAATAGATTGCTGACTTCATAGAAATCTATCAGATGCTCACCTGCTTCATTTCTTTTGCCTAATCCAAATCTGCCTACTGTTTTTGATTCCTCTTTGCTTCCAACTTTGGTGTTCCAGTCAACTATGATCAACTTAACATCCTGTGTTAGTGTGTTGTCAATTTCTTCCCGGACTCCTTTGTCTCACTCTCACTATTTCTTCTTCTTTCGCATCTGTAGTTGGTGCATATACATTACTTGAATTATGTTAATATTGGTGCTATCCAGACCAGCGTTTTGCAGATGCTCCCTAACCCTAGCATGTACCTGTGGTGTGATAAGGGCGGCGCACTGTATACATGGGCGCCGCCATTATGACATCATGGCTGCGCTGCAGCCAAACAGCGCGGCATGGGCATGACGTGCTCACACCGCTGCAGGGCGCTTGTGGTGCCCTTTCAGTGGCTGCAGAAGGAGCTCCGAAACGGAGCTCATTTTCACCGCGTGTATCGCTGGCACAGTCTTTATATGGGACACCCCTGGGGCACCCCTTTCCAGGCCGCAGGGAAATGGCATTTTGCCGCTTCCCTGAGGTCTGGAGAAGCGGCAGATTGGGGCCCCTGGGGCTGCCGCTGTGGATGCCCAGGCCCCAATCTGGCAGGGAAAGGAGCGGGTGCAGGCCGTCTCAAAGGGGCAGTCTGTATCCCGCCATTAATAGCTTTTTCATGGAGCCTTATTGAGATGATTCGGTCTGATTTGGCATTATAGTCTTTTATTGCTTTTGCCACATCTTTCCTTATTATTATTGCCACCCTGTTCCTTCACATATTCTCATTCCCTGAGTAAAACACTCCGTAGTTTTCTGAGTCAAAGTAGCCTTTCCTGTCCATTTTAGCTTGCTTACTTCCAGTAATGGTATGTTAATGTGTTTCATTTCCATTTTTACTATGTTCATCTTCCCTTGGCTCATGCTTCTCACATTCCATGTTCCTATTATATGTGTTGTGCTGGTCTAGATAGGTTTTGGATTTTTGAGTGGATCGTCTGCTTGCCTCATCATCTTTGGGGGGGTGGGATTATGCCTTTGGCTCCTCTAACAATTCTAAACATCCTTTGTTAAATTGTAAATCCAATGATTCTGTAGAACATTGCCATAGCAGTTAAAAGGAAAGCATTGTTTTATAATTGCATAGTGGAAAAGGGCCATATAATGGGGAAAACTGTATGTAATTGTCTGTAATGGGAAACAACACAGAACACAGCATCAATAGTTTACTCTTTATTAAAATTCACTAGTAAGGAGTGTCTGAAATCAACTTGCCATCCTGCCCATTCATTTACACTTCAAATGGAGAAATCCAACACATTTCTATTGTTCAGTTTCTTTGTTTTGAAGGAGAGATTTTATCAGGCTTTTTTTTTGTTTGATAGAAGAGGGCTAAAATATATAGAATTTAATACATGACATTCTGCCCTTCTTCTAATGTCTGTGAATTATAAACAAACACAGCACACTATCTAGCTGAAGAGGCTATACAAAGTACTAAACACAAGATAAAAAAATATATAATTCCTAAAAAGAAAATCTGTATAGTTACAAGTAACTTGAAAAGATGAAGAATGACCTAAATACAATTTGAATCTCATGCTTTCCCCACTGAAAAGACCTCGTATTTATGCTGATGTTTTTCTAACCATACTTTTGGCGATTCAACTGAGCTGTAGCAAATTGTTTTGAAAGGCACCTTTGTCAGTAATTGGATTTTGATCGAGAAAGTTGACAATATAAGAACTTTAGGTATGATAAGGCAAAGAAAGAAGTGGCACGGGCATAGTTGCAAAAGCATTTAGGGACCTTCTTTCAATGGTTCTCTGCAAATGATATACAGACTCTGTGGGTTTTTGGAAATCTTTGGACAACAAACTGTTAAGCCTATATGTTACTTTGACAACTAAGCAATACTGATTTTTTTTAAAAAGCAACAACCCTGCAACAATTCCATTTTTCTCCATTCAAAATGAAAACAAAGCAGTCTGTCATGAAGATCTTTGTGTATATAGTCCCATAACTTGTATTGTCAGTGTTTTCTAGCATCCCATAAAGTATGTTTTGCAAAGTGACTGGGAGTCATATCTACAAAACTGGAAACAAGAAGAGGTTTCTTAGCAGTTCCCTCACGTTTGGTTTTTCTTCTTCTTCTGCCCACTGGTGTACTACAATGTGCCAACTGTGTTAAATGCCAAAATAAATCATCATTAATGAAGTATGTTGTGCATGTCAGAGAACAGGTTTTTTAATCATTTAAATTAAAAAAAACCTAAAGATGCAAAAACAACTAAAAAAACCCTCTGTGCAACTGTTTTTTTTTTTTTAAACAAAGCCAGTGTTATTTTGCATGGTTCCTTGCGGGGGGAAACTCTTAAATTATGTCTAATATTAAACTTTATTGCCTGACTCTTATTGTTAGCTCCATCTAGAGCATTCATTGGATAAAGAGATGCTGAAGGGGTATTCAGCCTCTTTGATTTCCCCCCACATTTTGTCATGTTATAATCTGGAAATGAAATGGATTTAATTGTCATGGTTACCACTTAAGGCACACAAGATGCACAGTGAAGGTGCAAAATATATATTTTTTATTATGGCACTAAAATTAAGTAAACAAACAAAACTGGCAGTTGTGGGCTTTGTAAATATTCATTCCCTCTTGTTGTGATGTCACTAAATCAGCTCTGGTACAATCCGCTGTCCACAAAAGATACCTTAGTGAATGAGTGGGTAGTTTTATACATTTCTAGTCTCATGTGATCTCATCCATTTTTGGAAGGTCGCACAGTTTGCTGGAGACCACAACAACCAGCATAATGAAGGCCACGGAAGTAATAATAACAAATCCAGGCAAAAGTACTGTAGAAGCACTAACTAATATAAACATCCCAAGGAGTACCATTATATATCCATGATTAAACTGGAAAGAATATGGTTTAATAATGATTGTACCTAGAGAAAGTGATCCACCAAAAGCTCAGTCACCTAGTAAGCATGGCTTTAGTCAGAGAAGCAATCAAGAGGCCACTCACAACTCTGATGCAACTGGAGAGACCTGCAGCTCACATAGGAGAAACCACCCATTGGGCAAATACCACCCGGACACTCCATAAAGCTCCATTTTATGGAAGAGTGGTAAAAAGAAAGCAATGACTGAAATAAGCCCACAACAAAAACTATTTGGAATTAGGAAAAAAAAGGTATACGTGTGTGTTGGCGGGAGGGCAGAAAACAGTTAGAGAACAGTCCTTTGGGCCTTGCTTTAAAACTAATGAGGTTTTCTGGAGTTGCTGTCCAAAAAATAACTTTCCCAAGCTCTGCCTTCTACTTCCTCTCTGTGGAGACTTTATTTATCTACCAGGCACCTATTGCCTCTTTAGGTCCCAGAAACCCCAGCCAACTGCCTGGAATTCTGAGAGCTGAAGTCCAAAACACCCGGAGAACCAAAGTTTGGGAATGACTGGACCAGAGCAAGGAGAACTACCCACAGCATTCCATTCTTCTCGGCCAGAGAGGTCACCTGCATGGTGGTCCACAGGCAATGCTCCCTGCCCTGGATGCCTGTATGGGTTACCTCCTACCCCTTTCTGTTGCCATTTTGAGAGGAAGCATACAGGAACATTGAGGTATTTGGGGAATGTATGGGTTGCTTGCGGAGGTTAATAGTATGACGGTTTTCAGGCAAAAAAAAAAAAAATCAGAAAAAATATTTTTAAAATTTTAAAAAAGGGGGGGGGGGGGGGGGGGGACGCTAGCAGGCTTTGGGGTCTGGTATAAGCCACAAAATTGGAGTCAAGGCACTGCCCATAACCCATCCTTTGCTCATTCCTGCTCTAAGAAATGCTCTAGTTGGATGTTGTAGAGACAGAATTAACAAAATGAACAGAACATCAACACTGAAGAGGAGATGGATGCTCACAGGAATGGAGATTTTCTGGGCAAATTTCCTCCACACACACACACACATCTTGAAGCTGACTGGAACTTTTTTTTTTCTCCCTGCCTTTTTCCTGTTACAGTAGCCTTAGTAAAACTGCAATAAAATAGCAGTACCAAAGTGCTGCAATGACATTCATTTACCTTTTTAAAGTCTTAATGAGGCAAAGAAGATCAGGGAGCTCTTAACTCACTCTTAATTACTCCAAATAGCATGATAATATAAGTAATGACAGAGTTATTAGCTCAGGTCAATGAAGTTCACAGTTCCATCATGGTACCACATGAACAAGGCTTGCACTTTTTAGTTTACATACAAGCAACCCTATCCCAAATCCTGCCATACACTTGACATCACTTACAAAGCACGCTGGTCCTCTTAGAACCAATAAATACAAACTATGTCCAGTGATTGTTCAGCTTCTGATCTTGAACAGCAAGGCAAGCATTGATGGTGCCCTCTAGAGAGACCCTCTGCACTGCCCTAGTGGGACCTCCAGAAAAAATTACCATCCTCTCTCACCTTCTCCCTGCCCAATAAACTCCCCACCGCCACCATTTTCTTTTCCTCAGAATGCCAGTGAGCCTTGGGACAAAAAAGATAAAATGAAGATGACTATCAATGGCGGCTCCATCACATAGTATTCTATTCCAAATGATCTCAAAATTATTTAAAGCTTTCGTCATTTCTTTGCTACAATTAAATCCTACTTTTTCTTGAAGAAGCCCAAAGCTCTTTGTAAGAAAATTGCAAGGAAAATTAGGTTGAGAAAAAGCAAGTGGCCCAACATCACTTAGTGAGCTTCAAAACTAAGGCCTTGTCTCCATTGCAGAAATATATAAAATGAGTGATCTTTGAGACAACATAAAGATTAAAAAATTTACTGCAGAAAACATTTCTATGGACTATAGCCTACTTCCTCAGCACAAAAGTTTATGCTGAACTATATTTGTTTTGTTTTGTTTTATTTTGTTTTTTTAGGTATCTTAATCCTCTTTTTTTTCCCCATCAGGAAAGGACTGTAATATCCCTCACTAAATCAGGAGGAAAGCAGTAATTCTGCACAGCTGTTGCTCATGCCATGGCCACTAGATTTCTTGGGAAGCAGAATGTATGTTATTAATCTCCCCAGGAAATTAAAGATATGTTTTTAATAAGAAGCAACACTAATACTGGTAGTAGTATTTTCTGCAAGGTTCTGTGTTCAGGACAGATTCATTTTCAGTTATGTAGTAGCTGGTTATGAGCTATATTTTCTGAGTAATTAGTACCTGCAGAGTTCCTAACAGCACAGACATATGTAATTTCCCAAGGAATTTATACTGCTATATATAGCACCTACTTTTCATTAAAAAATTATATAGCTTTAATTCAACACTGAAGGACATGTTCATTGAGATCTTACAGATGAAACTATAAGCTTGCATTTCAGAAATCATCTTCTGCAAAAGAAAGGCAACAAGCAAGGGAGAGTTTTGGAAGCAGGCCAGTGATATCATCAGAAGAGCTCATGTCACACTCTTTTTCCAGCAAACATGTCAGACTAAGGAATGTCTGAACATCGTCCTCTTCCTTACATGTCACAGAAGATTACATTACATCACATTAGCATTTGATATGCTAAAACCAGACAGTATATGCACATGCTAGCAGCCTCCTGTGTGTTCCTGTTTTAGAGTCAATGTAGGATGTTCCTACAGTAGCATAAAGATATTTTAAATAGTTGAAACACATAGTGACTTATCAAGTTTCTCCTTATTCAGAGTAGAATGTGATTTGGTTTTTCTGAGGCTGCACCACGAAGTCAAACACCATCAGAAAAGAAGCAAGCCCCCTCCAGCTCAGCCTAGTCATTCATATTTGCAAGTCTTCCTTCTCTCCTCCATAGTAGGAAGTCACATCTGACATCAGCTGTCACAAAACTCAGTTCTAATCTAAACAAATTGAGAAACTGAAATAGTGTAGAGGAAAGAGTGGTCACCATTACCATGGGTATGTATGTGCTCTGTCTCTTGCACGTTCTGAATTGATAAGGCTGACAATCACACTATTTTGCCCAGTACAGGCTTTGCACATTATATTGTTTTGAATATTTTCTAGGTTATGAAGATCACAAGAAGCCTCTAAAAATAACCTTATTAGAAAAAAACAAAACCAGTCAGCCCTGAGGGGAAACAACTCCATGGAGAAGGGGAAAGGGAGAAAATTCCTACTTGGCCCCAAAGTGACCAACAGAGCTCACATTGCACTGAGGGTAGGAGGCTCTGTCCAAGCAATGATCAAAAGACGCTTGTTAAAGGGCAACAGAGCTATAAAATATCTCTGTCTCCCCCCCCCCCTTGCAAGCTACAGCCTGGTACTTGCAAGCCAGGCCACTGACATCTGGCCTCCAATTGTGGAGACGTGCCCTTCTTTCAGCATTCTCTACACACCCAGGTTTAGCCACATATGATCAAGAATGACCTTTCTAAAAGTGCAATCCTGTTGAAAAAGTACAATGCATAGTATTTTTGTTGCCCACCCACGAATCGATAGCACATGTACATGAGTAGTCAGCTGCACCGTCAACCTATCATATAATCCATGAAGAGAAACAATGACAAACACAGAATGTCACCAACAATACAATGGATTTAATAAGAACATTAACAAACCAGCCAGTCCTTCCATGGGGAAAGCAGGAAGGAAGAATGTAAAGGGAGGCCTCCTTGATTGTGCTGAGCCAATGTCTCACTTGGCACACCAATGCACCATACGGGCAATTGATCGCTTGTGCAATTGGGAGGTTGGCTAGTTGCATGGGGTGTCAAATGGGCTGGCAGCTGGGCAGGATGAGGAAGGTGACTGGTGGCTGCTGGTGGCACTTCATACATGCTTGCACATACACTTGGGGCAAAACAGAAAACAATTATGTCACAGTGCAGCCTATACCCACAAATGCCCCATTTTATCTGGTCCATCCTTGTAGGAAAAGGGAAGTGGCATGAACTGCCTGTGGGAATTTGGTCCATTGTGCAACCAAGCAGTACTGTCAACAGCTTCTCTGCATGAATTGGGAAACCACAGAGGTAAGCCAGTTTTTCTCCTCTATCTGCTCAGTGCCAATATCTGCCCTGCTTTGAGCAGCATAAATCTCCAAAGTCGTCCTTCCATCCTTGACAGCTTTTGCCACCACTGGCTACACCAGCATTGTTATTTCAGTGTTGTGCATCAACAGGTTCTTGGACAATATATTTTGAGATAGTAGTTAAATTTTCTTGTCATTTGATCCTTTAATAATTTTAATAACTGCTACTCAAAGTGGTCCATGGACTGTTGCCTGCCTGTGAAACATAGACTGCAGTATCTATCCTTGGCACACTGGGGGCGGGGGGAGGAAGAGTACCTCACATCAGACAGTTTGAGATGCACTGATCATAGCAATATAACCTTTTCATCATTGCATCTTATTAATTTGCTTTGAAATTTAATCTAAATTCTTTTGAGAAAATTTTCTTGTTGAAACTAAAATATTTTACATTTTTGAAATAACATTTTCTCAGCTTGGCCACTTTGGAAGTTTACTTCTCCCAGGGAAAGGATGTTTGTGCTGATTGTCAAATTAGGAACAAAGCAGACTATATTATGTGTCCACCTGTCCTGAACAGAGTCACACTTCCCCTGAAGGACGAAGTTCGCAGTCTAGGAGTACTTCTGGACTCATCCCTGCAGTTGTCATCTCAAGTAGACGCGACGGTCAGAAGTGCTTGCTATCAACTTCAGTTGATACACCAACTGCAACCCTACCTGGGCTAAAGGGACCTTGAAACTGTGGTACATGCTCTGGTAACCTCTCGTCTAGACTTCTGTAATGCGCTCTACATGGGGCTACCCTTGTACCAAACCCGGAAGCTTCAGTTAGTACAAAATATGGCAGCCAGAATGGTCACCAGTGCATCTAGGTTTGACCATATAACACCTATTTTAAAAGATTTTCACTGGCTGCCTATTCGCTTTTGAGCGCAATACAAGGTGTTGGTTATTACCTATAAAGCCCTATATGGCTTGAGCCCGAGTTACTTGAGGGACTGCATCTCCCCATATAATCCGCCCCGCACACTCAGAACATCCGGGAAGAATCTTATGGAAATTCCACCTTCCAAATATGTTTCTACATCCCGGATGGCCTTTTCAGTGGTGGCCCTGAGAATCTGGAATAGCCTTCCCGAGGAGCAACGTTTGATGACCCCCCTAGAAACATTTAAAAAAGGCTTAAAACCTTCCTTTTTTTGTCAAGCCTTCCCCCCTGATAAATAAAGTTGTGTATGTTGATGCCATTGATTCCCTGCCTTACCTTGCTGTATGACTCTGTTTTAAATTTTGTATAATTGGTTTTTATCTAGAGATGTTTTGTAACGGTTTTTTATGGTTGTAATGGTTTTCTATGGCTGTAAACCGCTTTGATCTGTGGAAAAGCGGTATATAAATAAAAATATTATTATTATTATTATTATTATTATTTATTATAACATACAATTGTTTCTACAATTGCTTTGTTTCAAAAATAAAATTAAAACCAAACATCTTTATCCAATAAAAACAATACAGACTTCTTATGCTAAGGGGATTTCATGGACAGATAGGTTGTATATCAATTGCGTCCTAGTCAATTCTGAGTGTTGATACTGGTATGATTCAGTACATAACAACAGGAAGCACAGAAAACTCCATCTGCAAAAGAAATTGGGAAATGCTTCCTTGCAGCAATCTGAACCTGAAAAAGAGCATATTCCATGCAATCTAGTTTTTATATACTAAATTGAATTATACATCAAAAAGAGCTGCTGTTCAGATGAAGAGCAATCTATTATTTTGTTTTTAAATACTTTTCATCCAGGGATACCATCATGCTTTGTAGGATGGTTGGAAATTGTTCAGGAGCTGTCTGGTAGATTATTTAAACTGTGATCACACTAATTTCTGGCAATATTTGCTATTACTATTTACAGTTTTACAAAAGATCCCACATTACAATAGCCTGTTTTCAGGACCCTCAGCTACACTACCCTAGAAATGAAGTCATCTACCCCCATTTTCCCTGAAGGACATAAGATGCAACAGTAGAACTATCATTTTACTCTGAATCCAAACCTATTTTTGATTGCTCTGTAAATCACTGTAACTAATAGATAAACATCCATCTTCCATACCTATTAATCCCACACCAGATTTAGTATGAAACATACTTCTAACCTATAAATACTGAACTCATAGTATAATCCCCCCCCCAACACACACACACTCTTGTTTGGTTAACAGTTCACATTCCTACAAAGACTAAAAATCTCATTTCTCTGTAGCCTCCACAGTCTATTATTTAACTTCCTTTTTTCTACTCTACAGATAATATCTTTCAGTGCGACTTCAAAATCTTGGTTCTTTAAGTGAGCAATTTTGCTTTCACTACCAGACTTCTCAAACATGAGGTTAGGAGCTTAGTTCTTTATTACATTTGTGATGCCATTAATGTTTTACTTGCCTCACACACAAAAAGCCATCCACTCTTAATTTTTCAAACTAGTGACATCTAGAAAGCCACATATTTTTTGTTACTGAGAAAATAGGCTTCCCAGAGCCACTGAGATTAGAAGTAAATTGTTGGAGTTTGTCTCCCAGCATCCTTTGGTTATGTCCACAATGCAATATTTAACTGTGAATGTTTTAATTTCTTTTATTTTTTCAGGAAATATCAATATGAATACCTCTTGGGTTAGATAAATACTTATTTAATTTTCTACCAAACAAATCTACTTTCAAAAGCATATAATTAATATCAGCAAAAGTGTTTAGTCAGCAGCATTATTTGACTCAGCAACTTCTAATTTAAGCACATACCAAGGAATTTGATTCAAATGAGAAATCCTGGGGTAGCTGTCTGTCACTAGAAATATGTCACAATATATTTAGAAAGTGGTGTCTACTGGATGAGGAAACACACTGGCATACAGTGAGTTACCTTATAAATAGTATAACGATACAGGAGAATGGAGAAGGAACTGATCTTTTTATAACTACAACCTTGACTATTACTAATAAAAAATAACAATGTGATGCAGATACAGGAAGAAACTTGACACATGAATATTTGGCTCATTTAGTGCACTCCACCACATCAAGCTTATTTACACTCAACTTGATTACATATTCCCATTCACTCAGCCCTTTTAATGTGCAAGATGCTTTCAAACTTTAATCTTTGTGAAGCAACCAGTCATCCTTCACATGTTTGTTGCACAGGACTATCAACCTAATTTTCAAGAGAGGTGAGTACTCCTGCTGCTAGTGCATGACTTTTATACCCCCACTTTCTTTCCTCTCTATCACTCTTGACTGCTTCCCAAACATTAAGGCCCTGAAATTGTTTTTCAATCATTAAGCCTTAACTGGGCTTCCAGTGTGACTTGCCGTGGGTGTAAACACAAATCTGCAAAACCGAAAAGGGAAAACATGGCAAAACAGCCGTGGGTGAAGATATTCTGACATATTACTGGTACAGTGCCTGGAACATGCATATAGAAATGACAGCAGTACTACTCCTTATCTTTTCTGCAGAGACAACTGTAGATCGGGACATTTAAGCCTTCAGGAAACCTGAAATGTCAAGTTCGGTGTTGCCATAAAAGGATGCTGGGTGTGCAGAAAGCCCTCTTCATTCAGTTATTCCATTAAGGGGTCTTTTAGTTTTTTAAGTACTATTGCACATCTTTCAAGTTCTTGGAAATTCAGGAACAAACTAGAGATGGCATTAAGTATAGAAATGTAGGCACAGGGAACTCTGAGCAGTCTCAGGGGTCATGGGTGTCAGTATCTACTTTTCCTAGCCTTGCCATTATTTTGACAGACAGGACTTATCTAAAGGTGCTAGTGCTACTTACATTTTAAGGATAGGCTCTACTGGCACCAATGGGAGTTTCTTTCAATTGCACAGAGTACAGTCTATGAGACAGGTTTTGTCAGAATGGTAGCAAGGAAAGACAGTGTTACATTTCCCAAGCCCTTCATTCTCAAGGCTATTAAGGCTTTTCTGTGGTTGCTAGCTACATAACAAAAAAGTGTATAGAAACTGCATGGTCGCCATTAGTATCATGTTTATGTTAGCTGTCATATGTGCATTTAACCTTCTTCTTATGCATTTGACTCTCATACACTATGAGCCATGGAGTGGAAAACGTGTTTTAGCAAATATAAAGAAGAAATTTAGACTGTGACTCAAATATGAGAAGAAAAGATTTGTCTAGGTAATACAATGGCCATGGGTCAGGTCAATAAAACAACAAATATAGAATGACTTAAAATGAGCTGGGTATCAGAATGGCAGGAAATCATACCACACAGAACTTGGCCCAAAATTTGGTCCCTAAAATTATTCCATAGAATAATAAAATCATAGAGTTGGAGGAGACCACAAGGGCCATCCAGTCCAATCCCTTGCCATGCAGGAAGACAAAACAAAAGGACTTTTGACAAATGGACACCCAACCTCTCTTTACAAACCTCCACAGAAGGAGACTCCACCATTTTCAGAGGCAGTATGTCGAACAGCTCTTACCATCAGGAAGTTATTCCTAATGTTTAGGTGGAATCTCTTTTCCTGTAGTTTGAATCCAATTCAATTGGTTTCAGCCCATATTCAGGAAAGGTCATTAAAATTATCACACAAATTTTACAGAACACAATTCCAGGCCGCCATGATTAAAACTACAGGATTAGGACTTTGTTGGGGGTGGGGGCTCTGGTTCTAGGGATACACACTGACATATATGGTGAGACTGCTCAATTGTTTCTTCCTTTGGGATTTAATTATTCAAGAACGTCCTTTATACTGAAGGTGCCAGGTGTGAAGGATGCAATTCCTTTCCTACTAGGTCTTTTTGAAGGACATAATAACCGTTGTTTATATAAAGACCTTTTGAAATTTTGCATTGTTGCATCTTGTTTGTTAATAGGTCACAATTATTTACTAACTGTATTTATTAACTAACTATAAAAATATATGGTTTATATATATTATGTAAAATTGTCCCATAATATCTTATTGAGTGAAGGAAAAGTTAAAACAGGTGCATTTTATTTAAATTGCTACCCATTTATGCAAAATGTTAAAGATGAAAACATAGATACTAGCATTCAGGGTAAATACAGAATGGCTCCTATCACTGAATAAGCTCTTGCCTTTCACCACACTACTCAGAGAAAGAGATGGTTCCTTTTTTTGAAAAGAGTTATCCATTGACCCATGGATAAAGTCCATTTCTAGCTTATACCTGAGCACAAACAGTAGTCGTTGGACTGCAATTCGTAGCACACCTCAGCTTTGGCTCTGCTGGCTAGGGCTGCTGGTAGCTGCAGTTTAAAAGCACTGGCTGGCCATACAAGTCCCACTCCTGAATTAGAACTTCTGTTGCTCTATATGCTTTTAGAAAATGGAAGCGGAGTATTCTTTTAGGAAAATAAAATTGGCTGGAAAATCCAATCATGAATTTCCCATGTAGCATTTAGTTTGGCAAATGCAATTTACTGTAGCTGAAAACATTCAAATATTGAAACCCACATACTCACTGGAAACTATACAATTCATATGTGCCTTTGCATGGATGAATTCCATAGAGTGAATGTGTTCATTTCCACTTCAGTGTCCCTTCTCCCTGGTGACTTATTATGTATAAAATAAAACAAGCATGAAAACTAAAACTAAGAAAACAGTATCACATTTAATATATTATCTAGAGCATTATTTAGCTAAAAATTGCTATTAAAATCCTGCTTATTTAGAGTATTCTATCAGGAAACCGGAAATACACTTCAAGTTGGACTTATCAAGCATGCAGATTAAATGACATTATTGATTGCTCCCCATTCTTCCCTACTCCACTTTTGTCTTTCTTCTTCATTCTCACTCATTTCTTATGGAAAGAATGTATTTGTTTCAGGTCAGTCTCACACAATATGATGGTTTTTGCTAGGAAGATAAAAACCGGGTGGAAAGAAACTCTTTCTCCTTGCCATAGGCTATCCCGCTGCTAAGTATTCAGGAGCTGACTGTGGTATGGAGGAGAGGGGGAAGCATCTGAAAATGCAGCCTCATGTCCATACAAGACCAGAAAGATCCCTGTGGGGAGATAACAAGGGAAATGATCTGAAAAGCACAAAATCTCTCAAAGAACCTGTGGAGAGACCATGGGAATTGGCTAAGATTTCCCAATAAGCCCTCAGTTACCTTGTAAGCCCACAGGAACGAAACAATGTTTGAAAACGTGGAGAAACCATTGTTTCAAAGTGAGTAGTACAAAGGAGATGGATTGCTCTCTTCTTAGCGAGAGAGAAGGGTCACTGCTCTGTAGTGCAGTACATGTTTTTGCATGCAGAGGGTCCTAGGTTGAGTCATCGCTGTCACAGGATTTCCGTAAGGGATTCAGAAAGCTGTACAAAGAAAAACCTCTCACATTGCTCAAGAGCAAGGAACGCTGAGACCACTAGAGTTGGGAAAGCTGATATTCAAAGCAGGTAGTACTCTAAGGCAAACAATCTGTCTCGTACAAAAGAGGGAAGAAGATTGCAGTCCTGAACAAAAAGACTTTGACAGATGCCTTGGGATAACCAATTCATTTTTGAAGCAGGTCACTCCTACTGCACAAGCTGCAGTGTTAAACAACAGCATCACCACTACCTTTGCTGGACTTTCTTGCTCCCTTTTCTGCCTGGTTTGGTGTTGTTTTGCCCCTTACTGTTCACAATTTAAGTAACTAATATGCATTCACTTCTTACAGGTGGATAGGGACAATAGCAACCATGACCACCATCACAAAACCAGCATAGAGTTGACTCACGAATGGAACAATTTTCCTGCTTAATTACTTACATTTACATATTTTACTGACATAAAGGGCTTACTAGCTAGAGTAAAAGAGTATGAGCACACTGCAAAATTGAACTCATGTTCTTTCAAGCCACTGTCCAATGATAATTATGACTGTTTGTTTGAGCAACAGATACTCTGTCCTATCACCTGTCAGAACTCAAACAACAAAGGAGAACTAAGCAGTATTTTTAAGCAAACAAGCCAAAGCACCCTCAGGGAGTGAATGAGATACATTTCACAAAGAGAAAATGGAGGGAGAAGGGAATTAGTACTCATAGGCATTAAATAATCAAAATCAAAGGAGACAATGTATCACACAAACACATTACTATTAGTTAGATCCTGGGAATGCAATAAGATCTGTATTCTTCTGCCTACTCTGAAACAACAGGGTGTTGATTTAAAGGGGCGGGGGGAAACCCTGTCAGCACCATTCCTTAGTGGCCAAAATCTGTCCAGCCATCTCCAATGGGTTAATGTTTCTCTCTCTTACAGGGTTACAAATAACTCTCATTGACATCAATGGGAGTTACTTGTATCTTGAAAGGAGAGAATCATGATGGAGTGTGCAAGGAAACATTCCACCCTTAAAAATGTCAAAAATCATTAGGAGTGACTGGGCAGCATGAGCAGGAATCAATATTAAAGAAGACAGGAGTAAGCACATGAGACAGGAAGTGGAGACTGTTAAAGGGAAACCTAGAAGCAGAATAAAAACCTGTGAGAGAAAAGAACTTGGCCCCAAGATAAAAATATACCCAGGAGAAGGAGGGGGAAAGGGAAAACTAAGACAAAAAAGAGAGGACTACTGCAGCAGCAAAACAGGACAGAAACATGGTTTTTGCAAAGATTAAATTAAACTGGAAAAAAAAGTCCAGACAGGATTATAATGTTAAAATGACTTTGCAGTATGACTAGGACTTTCATTTCTATTCTTGTCTCAAAGTATACTACTATTCAATCATCATGATGTGTGCTTATTGTGTCACTTCTTTTTAAATGCAAAGGCGTAACTCAAGCTACATTGATTTTACTTTACATAAGTGGTGACATGTTTCCCTACTTTCCAAAATCTGGCACTTCACAGAATTTATAAATTGTTATTTTTTATTTATGTGTGGTGTGTGTGTGGATAGTTCAGTTCAAGTAGCATGGAAATCAGGCTCTTTAGGTTCACTGCACCATGAATTAGAAAAGACATTTTAAACACTTACATATTGTGTATCTGTGTCCTAACTGCTCCATATAAATCTCTTTTCCCCACCAAATTTCAGAACACAAACTCTAGCAACAAAATAGCAATGTTAAATCTATTCCCATGTATATAGTAGGATTCAGTGTATCCCCCCTGTATAAGTGCCTCATTACCACTGGAGAACATTGTGCTATAAGGTTGTATGAAATCTCTGCAGCATCTGACCTGTGGCAGGTATTTTGCTGCTTAGCAAAAGTTAGTAAATATGTAGCCTTACATTTTCATATGATGACCAGATGTACAAATTTACTAGAGATATAAATCTTTGCTTATCTGCTTCCCACTTGGAAGAATTGTTTCCTCAATTGCATGAACATACTATGATTTGTGTGCAATTTTTGATTATTATCAAGACTTGTGTAGGGAAACAAGGAGGAGGAGGAGGAGCTTCTCTGTTCTGGCAGATCACTTGGTTCCCATGCTAGATACAGAGCAGGGATGGAAACATGTGATCCTCTACAGGTTGCTAAACTACAGCTCCTATTCCTCACCACTGGCAATGCTGGTTGGAGATGCTGGGTGCTGCAGTCGAACAGCATCTGGAGAACTGCATGATTCCTAGGCTAGGCTACAGTATTCCATCCTTCTTCCACCTGCATGTTCATTCACTTCCATGCAATTGCCTGTTGCTTTGGGCTACCTGGAGTGCTTAAATAAAAGGGTGAGAGATTATGAGAAACAGACATGGGGGAAAAAGAAGAAATTTGATCTTGGTTTCACTTTTCACAATATATTGTCTGTTAAAATGGTACAGATTCAGAAAGGCTTAACCAGAATGAAAACATTATTTGCCGAAAAGCAGATTTAATACAGGTGGATCAGTACTCTTACTGTCAAGAAGAAAAATAATAAAGAGTATTTGTGTGCTACTGCATTGTAACTATCCATACTCAATGAAGAAAATATTAAGCAGACAAAATTTTAAATCTCTTTGTAACTTCATGGACAGGGACTTAGTTTGCACAGCAAAAATAAAGAGGAACGACAGAAAAATTATTTTCACACACATGGATACATATTCAAGACATCAACACACTAGTGGTCAGGTTCTTTAGACAAGGGGCATGGAAATGACCTCAAGTTCAATACTAGGGTAGAGATGGAAAGAATATTCAAAAATATTCAAAATGATTGAAAAACCATTGCTCAAGTGCTGGGAAACACTGATGAGGACAATCCCAGATAACTGAGAATTTTTACAGTTTTTGCCCTACTGTACATGAAACAAATGTGCAGAAAGAAATGCTTTTTGCACAGAAAACAAGTTTCCTGTACAGGAAACACGGTAGTCTAGGGAGAGATAACATGTCAACATTTCTGCAAAGATTTTTTTTTGGGGGGGAAGGGCATAAAACTTTCCCTCTTCTAATTTTTTTTGCACACAATAACTCACAAACTACAGCATCAAGCCACTCCACTGGGTAATTTTTTTGTTGCTTCCCCACAATGCATGTATACTGTCACACAAACACACCACTGGGGTCTGCCTGGTATCTAAATGCCATCCCTTTGATCAGCCACATAGTCACACATGAGATCCTCTATCAGTACGTTGGTTCCTTGGTGTGGCCAGTAAAGCACTGGCAAAGCACAATTGTGCCCCCCACATGCCCCTTTCACCCCCCTTTACCTCATGCCTCTTCTTGGACTGTCTAGTTTATGTATGATCTATCTATTGGAGGTTTCACACTTTCACTTTTTTCCCACTGCTTCCCTCACCACTTGGGTATGCCAGCTGCATTCTTTTTTCATGTGCACCTCCACCAGTGTGTTTATGTGCAGCTTTATGGTTAGGGTTAGCACTCCTTCAGGACTGCTCTCATGTTGGGGCTTTATATGCAGGACCGAAGGTACACATTTTCTGGGCTAAATCGGAATATCCCAGCTTCTTTTTGCTACAGTTTTTAGCCCCAGAGTACAACTTCAATCCGGATTCTGCCCACTTTGGAGGTCTGCGTCATCTGAACACTTTGCCTTCAAGGTGGTCAGAATCCACTTTATTTGACCCATCTGTTTCACCCTTATGTAAATTTGGGATAGTTTGTAGTCTGCAATCCTAAGAATTGCTGGCAGACAACAGTGAGCTACAAGGCCCAATGGCCTGAATCAGGGCAATCCACTTCCTGTCTGGTTAGGCAATTTGCATTGTGAGTTGTCAATTTTGTCAATAGTGTTTTGTACGAATAAGAGTATTTCCTAGGGACAAATTTTGTCATGAGAATGGGTGTGAGTATGTGCATATTTCTTCGTAGTCTTGGAAGAAGAAAATATGGGGCATGAGCAACTGGATATTTCACAGGATGTTGCACTTCACTAGATGGTTATACAACAGATTACAAGGGAGAGGGAGCACAGGCTCAAAAAACAAAAGGGAATATGACACATATAATGTGAATTATGTGATTATTTATACTTTATTCTTTGCTCTAGGTAAAATAATTGTCAATGTAAAAAGGACCAACCATCTTACCATCCCCAAACATTTGATTCCAACTAATATTCTTGCGAGTCTCTAACTGTCAAACTATTTCCCCCCTCAATAGATATGAATCCCCTTTCTTATATTTTGTTTTCTCTTTACTGGACATCAGCCTTAGGTCAGTTGTGTCATAGTCAGCTCTTTCAATCTCAAACTGCAGTTTTCCATAGCTAGTGGGGGAGGAGGACGTCTCCAGCTGGGTCCACTGAAATCAAAATAGCAATACTCCTGTTTCACAACAAACTGTTATACATAGCAGTGTATGTAACAATGCTAAATTATTATTATTAAAAATTGTCATACAAAAGCTTCTGGACAGGCCAATGTTGAGACTGGATATGAAACTTTCAACATGAAATTACAATGGAACTCAAAACGTAAGTCTTTGAATTCATCACATCATAATGTGAAGGAAAGGGAAAACCTTATAATATTGCTGTCAGAAAGGGGGAAAAACTGGCAGAATACTGCATTAAAATTTCCTTATTGTTTGATTGGGTGCAGTAAGAGAGGGATTTGTCTCTTCCTCCTATTCCAATTTCTACCTTTGCCCAATGTCATGTTGGGAAAGGGACAGGCATGCTCCAGAGGACACAACACTCCCTTCATTTGCCTCCAGATTTCTGGAGGGCCTTGCCAGATTGTGGCAGCCATTTTGGCAAGTGGAAGTTCTGTTCTGTCATTCCCAGTTTCCTTTATGGCATTTTGGAGAAGGCTTCTGGATGTCTTGGAGTGCATATTGTTGTTAATTGGCATCAAGTCAACTTCCACTTAAGGCAACCCTATGAATGAGAGATCACCAGGTCACCCTGTTATCTGCAGCCCTGCTTAGGTCTTGCAAACTCAAGGCAGTGGCTTCCTTGATTGAGCCTATACATTTGTTTGTAATTTGTTATGTTTGTAATTTGAATTTATTTAATATTGCTTTGTGTAATTTTGTTTAATGTTTAATGATGGATATATTTTAGTTAAGGGATGAGTGATGGGGTTTTAGTTTGTATACGTTATGTACTGTTTAGGTATTTTATTTATTTGGTTCTGTAAATTGTTTATGTGTTATGTATTTTTATGTCTTTTTGTAAACTGTTTTGATCTTTTTGGAAAGGCAGATTAAATAAATTTATTATTATTATTATTTGTAATACAGTCATACTCTTTTCTTCCAGCCTCTTACCTTACCAAGCACCATTATCCTTGCAAGTGAGTCATGTCTTCCAAAGTACAAAAGTCTCAGTTTAGATATCTTGGCTTCCAGGCTTGATTTACTGTAGGACCCATTCATTTGTTTTTTTCTGATTTGTCTGTTTGTTTTTGGTGTGATGCATGTAGAATTCTTATCCAGGACCAGTTTTCAGATTAGCTGATTCTCTTCCTATCAGCTTTTTTCACTTTCCACCTTCCATATCCATACATAGAATGTGGAAGTATGGCAGCATGAATAAAATCTGAGAATGCACCTCACCTCACAACCTTTTAAGGATGCTTCAAAATATCTTGCACTAGTTTATGTCTTACAAGTATCTGTCTGGTCACTTCTTTGGGCATAATCTGGTAGTGGCTTTTTTCAGAGTAATAGCAACCACCCACTATGATGTACAAACAAAGTTTTGTGTGGTTCCTGGGAATATTTCCACAAAGCCCATGATTATGCAAAATAGCCTTTTATGGATAATATATAGGTTACAGAGTATTGTAAGAGCACGATGGGTAAAGTGGTTTCCTCTGTAGTCTAGACAAGTAGAAAGCAATGTTTATGAAACTAGGACTGAAAAATAAAAGGGTGAAATTAGAACGAAAATAGCCTTTACCCACTTGCAAATACTTAGTACTGACATGTTAAAGTAAGTAGCTAGATGAGCACCTGTTATTAAATACAGATAAAGTAAAAATGAATACAGAACAAAAAATGATATTAAAACATATATTTATATAAATCTCTTTATCCAATGTATCAACAACTTTGAAAGTGACTAAAAATACTGGACAATATCCAGCCTGTCTGTCCGTTGGCCAAGAAGTACAGGTGCGAAGCTACATAACAGCACCTGTGCACTCAAGAGCCTTGGAGGCCTCCAATTTACTGGCCTGAATCTTGAAGGCATAAAGAAAAGATAAAGAGAAATTTTACATTTCCTCCTAACTCCTGAGATGCAGTCTGTCGAGTCATGACTTCTATTTAAGGCTCCATTTTGGATGTAATCTGGCACCTGACAAGGCTTCACTATACAAGCATCTCTCTTTACCTGTCAGAACATCTGACTGCTGTAAAAAGAAGCAACCTGCATTTAAGAGCCAAGGCTGTTGGATATCTGGGTAGAAAGCAAGGATGCTTCTTTCTTCGCCTTGCTTTATTATTGTGTGGCACCTTTTGGCTTGGAAAAGGTCTCTAAGCAAATGACCTCTCATATATTTAGGTGGAGCTGGTCAAGGAGAGGTAGAGAGAAAGAGGGAGAGAGAGCGGGAGGACTATTTTACTCAGTTATATGATACTTGAATCTAAATAGCCTACATTTAAATAAATAAATTATACATTAAATAAACAAATGCATTAGTGATTAGTTGTCAGCTTCACTGACAGGTCTCACACATGTCTCTCAGTGATGAGTCCTGAAGCAAAATCCCAGGACAAAAACATCCACCAAGTACAGTGACTACTCACCAGAAGCAATAATTAGTTTACCAGAATAATGCAGTCATTCATCTTTCTGCTTCACAAATACAAACAGTGTACATAAACTCTCTATATATGAGTAAATCTTCCTAGGGAAAAACAAATAAATCTAATAAATATTTTCCTTATGACAATGGTAAAATGTTATCAAAAGCTTAAAGGCAAATTAATTCCTTCAGACACAAATAGCGCATGACTTAGGGATTCAAAATACTTAATGGTCAAGATATTCTTGCTAGGAAGTAACTTTCATTAAGCTGTAAATGTGAATATGCCTTCATTGGAAGAATTTTAATCACTGTATCTTTCTCCTTCCCAGGACAGCTGTCATCATATCACCCTAGCAAGAAGTGAGGTGTCACACCCCAGCCTCTGAGATGTCACTTATAGCAATAAAATATGCATTGCTGCTGAAGAAAAATAAATATTTTTATTACTATTGGGAGCTTGAGGAAGCAGACTTTTCTAACAATCCCTGGTTGCCTCATCTAGAAAAGTTTCATGTAGATGCAAATAGTTTCTCTCCCAAGAAATATATTCCACAATTATAGTACACATAATAACTTCCAGTCAGGTTTCAGCCATTGCTTTTCCATAATCCTGAGAGGCAAAATATTCATTTGTTCTCCCCACCTCCCTTTGAAATTTGCGGTCAAATGCTACAGTACCAGTGGGAAGATTTATGGGGGGATGGATGCTTGCCTCAGCAACTCTACCACTTCTGTTACATTAAGATGTGTGAGGTGGATATATCCCACAGCACAACAGGAGCAAGGGAGCCCAGACCTACCTGGAATCCCTGTTTGCAGCTCCGTGAGCAAGTCGTCAGGACAGAAAATGAAGCTATGTGCTGTGGCTTCCCCCTCCCAGGAACCATTACAGTGTTGCAATGGTGAATATGCTGGCTGGGGGGGGGAGGGGGAGTTTCCAGGGTGACCTGACTATTGAAGGCTTCCATGAGGTCTGCCTAAGCGGTAGGAAACTGTCTGCTCAGTGAACGCTGTTGCATTCTGCTGGAAGAAGATTCCCTACCCTCCCTCTCTGTACAATAGCTCTTGACTATTTTATTTTTTGTTTGTATTTGATCTGTCACTACTTTTGGCAAGTTGGACATGAGGGCAGATGAAGATGAGGGGAGATGGGTCTACATGCTCATTGCCGATGGTCCTATGGGGTACCCTTAAGGGACCTTGAGTTGAGGCACTAACAGACACACTCAGTTTGGGTGTATCTAGTATCAGGCCTAAGTGGCAGGAGAACCATGCATTGGCTATTGCCCATGTGGAATCCTGGGTCTGTGATCTCAAGTTCCTTCCAGCACTTGCACCACTACGGAGAGTGATGGGTTGCGTGATTAATGGATCTCTGTCCCATGCTAGGCCCCCCTTTTCAACTGTAATCAATAAAAGTTGTGGCCAGTTTTTATTCTACACTGGAAGTACCTGGGTCGTTATTGTAGCTTGGAGCCTCAACTCAGTGCTGAGAGCTGCAATTATCTGGTGCTGTCTATGCCATGGTTTAAATGATGTTTCAAAGTATGTTTCTTGGGTTTTCCATGTAAAAGTCAGTAACTTGTTCAATATTTACTTGGGGCCTGTACAGACTGGCACTTTGTGCCAGCCTGTGGGTGGAGTCAGGGATCAGCATCCTGATTATGCTTGCCTTAATTCTGCCCCATGGCGCCATGATGGTGCGTCCTACTCCAGGCAGCGTGTGGCATCATAAGACACCTCCGGCGCTGCATCCAAATAACACAGCACTGAAGGGGTACTATAGAGTTGCACCACCACAGATATGGCGCCCCTTGGAGTTGCAAAAAGGAGCCACTTTTTGCAGCTTCTTTTTGCACCCTCCAGAGGCCAGATCAGGGCTACGGTGTGATGTTGCCACAGCCCCTTTGGAAAGGGAGGCTATAAAAATGTGTGTGCTACATAATCCTTAAGGAAGCTATCACCATTTGTGTCTTTACTGGCAGGGGAAAGAGTTTTATGTTGAAAGAAGAAACCCCAGGATGATTGGGGGGGGGGGGACGGGACCTGAAGTCATTTTCAGTATATATAAGAAACAATCCAAAGAAAAAGCTTTGTTCATTGTCACTAAATGTTGTATCAGCCATGGTATGATAAGAGACTGCTTCTCCTCTTTATTCAAATCTGCAAAGGCTCTTTAGTACGGTAGTTAACATGAGAATTTAAGTTGTCTTCTGTTAGCCTAATGCTATTTAGCATAAAACTCCTAAGGTAGCTCACTTGGCATCTCTGATTGGTTAGCCAAAGCACTCCTTCTAAAAAAAGTGCTATAGAAGTCTTGGAAGAAATTATGTACCTGTTGCCCAGGCACTGTGTAACATAGTTTGCAAACTCCCCAGAGCTACAGTTCCTGGTAATTGCAATCTCTACATAGCCAATAAATGATGCAACCATTTCCAAAACAAGCAATCTGATTTTCACATGATGTCACTCCCATATGGGCAAGGCAAACACTTGTTTAATATGTTGATGTCAACATGATTTTCCCCAGTAAAGGATGTGCATGTGTGCACATACTCTGAATTGGTTTCACTCATATTCCAGTATGTGTTCAGATGGTAGCTAGACTTCATTTTTCATTCTACAGCATGTGAGAGATTATATCCAGTTCAATCAGATCCCTGAAAATCAGTTCATTAGTACTAACCATTTAAATGAACATTGGTCTTAGTGGTTTATATGGTTGTTTAATGTAGTACTGCATTAATGAAGTATTCCATATGACATTACACTCCATAGCCCCAGACAAGCAGTTCAGATACAAGTTTATTTCTTTCTTTATTAAATGTAGATTCTGTCTTTCAGCCAAGAAACGACTGAATATAGGTACAAGCATTAAACCAAAATAAAAACAATTAGAATTAAAACATAAAAAACAGATTGGAGAATTGATTAAAAAAATTCATCAATAAAACCAGAACCACCTCCAGTCAAAACCTCCTACACAATCTAGTGTTGCTGGCCAATGCCTAGCTGAATGAAAAGGTCTTTGTCTGTTGGTGAAGGACAAAAGGCAAGGGGCCAGTCTAGCATCCCTTGGCAGGGAATTTGGCAGGTCCTGGGAGCAGCCAACACAAAAAGCCCCCTTCCAACAAAATCTCTGAGGATGCTGCTGAAAGTACGTAGAAAGACTGAGAAAATGACTTCCCCTGAAAATGTTAAAATACAGTCAGTATCATAAAGGAGAACAGAGTATTTTTAGTAGTGTAATCCCATGCAGTACAGGGATTTACAGGCTGTAACCAGTACTTTGAATTGTGTCCAGTAATAAAATGGTAGCCAATAAATCCTTCTTAACAATAGGTACACATGGTAAGTGTCCTAATCAACAGTATGGCCCACAGCATTTTATATGAGCTGAAGTAAAGAACTTGCACAAAACAAGCAGGGTAGTTTAATCCTATCTCCCTCTTTTGAAAAAGTGGGTACCACTGCAGCAGGCTCATTTTTTGCTCAAGGGAATTAAGGAAGTCCCCATTTTGTTTGTTGCCTTCACTGCTCTTTCTTGCATCCGTCACCCTTCTCTACACCCACCAAACCCAAAGTAGAGATAATGAACCAAGCAAATTTTTGAAGAGGAACATGTCAGCACCATTTGTAATATATGCAATATGAGACTTATCCAAGGATACTACTGATGAACTAAATGACACAAACACAAGAGCAAATCCATAGGGCCTAAATGCCAACCAACCAAGGCCTGCTGTGACGATTTTAACAACTTCTTTGCAGATAAAATCTCTCGGATAAGGGCTGATCTTGACGCTGGCATTTCAACAGAGACAATAGAAGAGGTGTCCAGAGCTTCCGT
>NC_056523.1:42052349-42122354 GCF_019175285.1 Sceloporus undulatus | reverse complement strand
GGACTCCATTAAACTGGATCACTTTGAGTTTGTCGATACCGATGAAGTGGACAAGCTTCTTGGAAGTGTTAGGAGGACGACGTGCTCTCTCAATCCCTGTCCCTCCTGGCTGACCATCCAGGGTGGTGATGCTGTAACATCATTATTGCAACGCATAATAAACATCATTCAGGGAGGGTAAATTTCCATCTAGCTTAAAATTGGCAACAGTTAAACCGTTGCTCAAAAAACCTTCCCTGGACCCCCTGGTAAGAAATAACTACAGACTGGTCTCATTATTGCCATTGGAGCCCTGGTGGCGCAGTGGTTAAATGCCTGTACTGCAGCCATTCACTCGAAACCAGCAAAAGGGCCCAAGCTCGACTCAGGCTTGCATCCTTCCGAGGTCGCTAAAATGAGTACCCAGACTGTTGGGGGCGAATTAGCTTACTTGCTAATTAGCTTACTTGCTGTTCACCGCTATGATCTTTGGAATAGCGGTATATAAATAAAACAAATTACTATTATTTTTAGGTAAGATGATCGAGAGAGCAGTCGCCTTCCAACTCCAAGCAGATTTGGATGAAACCGATTATCTGGACCCATTTCAAACTGGCTTCAGAGAAGGATACGGAGTTGAGACTGCCATGGTCGCCTTAGTCAAAGATCTCCATCTGGGCATCGACAGGGGAAGTGTGACCTTGTTGGTGCTTATGGACATCTCAGTGGCTTTCGATACCATTGACCACGATATCCTTCTGGAATGCCTGAAAGAGTTAGGTATCGGGGGCACTGCACTCCAGTGGTTCCGTTCCTACCTCTTGGACAGATTCCAGATGGTGCAGTTGGGGGACACTTGCTCCTCTAAGAGGGAACTGACATCTGGTGTCCCTCAGGGAGCTATTCTGTCCCCCACTTTGTTTAACATTTACATTAAACCGCTGGGAGAGATCATCCAGAGACATGGAGTGCGGTGTTATCAGTACGCTGATGACACCCAAATATGTTTCTCTGTGTCTCTGACTGATGCAGTGACTAAGGATGGCATCTCTCCTCTGAATGCCTGCCTGGAGTCGGTAATGGGCTGGATGAGGGAAAGCCCAGGGAAGGAAATTTATCCACCTGTCCTGAATGGGGTCACACTTCCCCTGAAGGATGAAGTTCTCAGTTTAGGAGTACTTCTGGACTCGTCCCTGCAGCTAACATCTCAAGTAGATGCGACGGTCAGAAGTGCTTGCTATCAACTTCGGTTGATATACCAACTGCGAACCTACCTGGGCCAAAGGGACCTTGAAACTGTGGTACATGCTCTGGTAACCTCTCGCTTAGATTTCTGTAATGCACTCTACATGGAGCTACCCTTGTACCAAGCACGGAAGCTACAGTTAGCACAAAATATGACAGCCAGACTGGTCACCGGGGCAGCTAGGTTTGACCATGTAACACCCATTCTGAAAAATCTTCACTGGCTGACCATTCACTTCCGCGTGTAATACAAGGTGTTGGTTATTACCTATAAAGCCCTATATGGCTTGGGCACGAGTTACTTGAGGGACCGCATCCCCCCATATAATCCGTCCTGCACACTCAGAACATCCGGGAAGAATCTGTTGGAAGTCCCTTCATCCAAATATGCCTCCACTTCTCAAAAGGCCTTTTCAGTGGCGGCCCTGCGGAAGTGGAATAATCTTCCCGAGGAGCTCTGTCTGATGACCCCCCTAGAAACATTTAAAAAGAGATTGAAAACCCTTCTCTTTTGTACATGCTGAAGAATGAAGCTATGCATTCTGTTGCCATCGATTCTCTGCTTTACCCTTTGAATGATTGTGTTGGAGTTTTTAGTGTTATATATTGTATATTTGTAATATGGATTTTTATGAGATGTGTTGTACTTGGTTTTATCGACTGTAAACTGCTTTGATCTTTGGAAAAGCACTCTACAAATAAAATTTATTATTATTATTATTATTGTAATTCTTACAATGAGCTGAATGCTACTCTACGAAAAGGTGGTGAAACAACAGGCAGATCTAGCCTGAGGCCAAAAAAAAAAAAAAAAAAAAAAGTGTGCAGGAAACAGTTACCCATCCCACTTCTCTCTGATCATTCCTCTTTTTGTATACTAAAATGGGATTTTAAAAATGTGTAAACTATAAAAGATTATGTCAAAAATTAATGAGTTTGATCGCTTCTTCTTTCTTTCTGACCAGAGCAATGGGCTCAGGTGAGGACTCACAAAAACATGATAAAATATATATTAAAGTAGGACTTCATCACTAGATATAGAAAGAATATTCGCCCCTTGATGTATTCTGCTTAAGAAATGGGTTTCCCTTTCATTCAGGAGGAGTAACACAGAAGCAAGAATCCTGTAATCTGCACATCCCAAAGGTCTGGGGAAATTATTATGCTGAGAAACATACTTGGGATTTTTAAAATGCAAATATGATGGGGAAGGGTTTGTACAAAAAGTATGATTTTGTACAAAAGTGTATGTTTCTGGAAACAGTGTTAATTTTTATGTGTGAAAATCATGCCTTTTGCACACATACAGGAAAAAAAAATCATGCATCCCTCCATGTAATTGCCTGAAACACTTCAGTAGGTGTAAATACTGAACATAAATATCCCACAGTGAGGGGGAAAAACCTGTTTGAAATTATTTGTCCTCACATGCAAGGATAAAATAGATGAGATATGTGAACACGAGAAAATGAACACAGGATACAGATAATGGGGGTAGATTAAGACACAATACACTAGTGTAGAGTCCATGAAGATTATCGCACCAGGGTTAAAACGTTCCCCGGTGCGTTTTAATTTGCACGCGCAGGGGTATGCACGGAGCGTGATGGGAACCCGACAGGGCCCAGAACACTATTTTTCCGCACAGCGGAATGCTGCCATTGCTGCCGGGTGTTCCCATTGCGTTCCCATTGCGTTCCTGTTTCAAAGCGTCCCCAGAAATGGCGTCTCCTGGAACTCAAAGGGAATGCAATAGGAACGCCCGGTGGTGATGGCAGCATTCCATTGTGCGTAAAAATAGCGTTCTGGGCCCCATTGGGTTCCCATCACACTCCATGCACGCCCCCCGCACGTGCACGTTAGAACGCACTGGGGAATGTTTTAACCCCGGTGCGATAATCTTCCATGTTCCATTTTTTGGGAGGGGTTTGTTTTTGCACTTTGATAGCAAACTTTGGGCCAAAACAGACAGCTGTGAAGGGGTGGCTTCAAGCCATCCCAGAGAAAACCACATCAGGGCCACAGCAACCGCACACCATGGCCCCAATCCAATTTTATGCTGGCCTAAAAAGAGGCAGCAAAATGCAGCTCCTTTTTGAGCCAGCAAAAAGCTGGTTTTTCCACCACTGCCATGGCATTGTGACACTCCTGCAGCATGTGGCATATAAATGCCATGCCACCAGAGTTTCACAATGCTACCCACCATGTGGTCAGGTGGGTAGCATGACGACAGCTTGGGGACGGCATCAGAGTATGTGGCTTCAGAGTATGTGACATCCAAATGCCTTGCTCTGACACTACCTCTAAGGCAGCAGAAAGGGGCCATCTGTTTTGCCCCTATGTCTACCAAGGTCTTTGCAATAGAGTTAGATCAGAATGTCATACTCCCTTCTAGACTGGTGTAGCACCCTATAGGTGTATTTCATTTGACCCATTCATGAACATCTAACCAATGCAGTTCAACAATGCTTTTCAAAGAACCAAGTAAATTATCCAAAACTACATAAAGATCCCAGAAGGTCAGAAACAAAAAAACTGCACAATGAGCTTTATGATAATTTACCTTTTTATAAAAAGATATTTATTGAAAATCGTGTAGATACAATGGAGGTCATCACTTCCTATGCCAAAGTTTTAGTTACATTTTGCAAATCTGTTTTCTTGTACAGAAAAGCAATAATGACACTATTTCTATTTTTAGAGCTGCCCAACAGTGCCTGTTCTGTCCTACTCAGCAAAGGCCATTGTATCCTTCCCTCCCCCCAACCTTTAATCTCAGTCCTTCACTGTGCTCTGTTTCCTGAACACTCCCTGACAGATGTGGGATGAGCCACTGCCTCTTCATTAACTGCAGCTGCAACTCCTTTCTTTCTGTTTGAACAAAGAATCCAGAGAGCTGTCCAGAGTCCTTAACCAATCCTTCAAGTTGACTAGCAATGGTATAATTGTGAAACGTTCAAGAGAAAGCTGTCATCTTCACTGAAAAACAGTATTCCACAGTTTGCATGTGCGTGTCTGCATATGTGTAAACATCCCTACTATAACACAACAACGTGCAAAAAACTAAAATACACAGAATGCAACCAGGACTTGCTTGCTCTAATGTACACCTCTAAACCTCTTCCAATTTACGCAGATCTGCCTGAGGTACAGAAGTATATTTTAGCACAAATATGTCACATTATTGTTATATACAGTATAATGCATACTTGTCTGACTGAATTTTGTACTAAATACTTTTAAAGGGAGTGCATTATTCCTCTACCACTTTGAGTTTTATGTACTGTTCTCTGGTTAGTTTCAAGAGCAAACATAATATTGCACGAGAGGTTAATTACTATAATAAACTGGATCTGCCTCAGGGGGTTCTGGGTCGTGTCATGACAGGGAAGGTGACTGCCAAGAACAGAACTGTTTTTTCCCCTGCCTTTAAAATTTTGTTCTCACCATACAAAAACAGCTGAACAATACAAACTATGTTTTCATTATTCAGAAAATAACAATATAAATTAAAATTATTAATAATTTAATGATTAATTAGATTTAATTATTAATTAAAATAAAATTAATAATTAAAAATAAGCAACTTATGAGTGGTGTGTTCAGTCCACCAAGACGTTATACTGTGCAAGATGATCATCTGTGACAAGGATATTCCATTATTTTTTTCCATTTTCAAAACACATCATGAACAGCATAGTTTAGTTTTGAGAAGTACATAGACATAAAAAGGGGGAAATAGTGTTTTCAGATTATTACACCTAATTATTCAACTTGCTCACAAATAATCCCATTCTTAGCAACAAAACCTGTTTTGATACACTTCTATGATCTGCAGATATTTTACTTTCATTTGCGTTCTAAGAATTAATTAAATGTAATCATAGTAACAACTCTATTACTATATTATGCATGCATGCTGTTAGCTGGCCAACATTATCACTACTTCTTCCTCACCGTAAATAAAACCTATAGAGAAAGAATTTGCTTCACAGAAGAAGTATGGTTCTTTCTAATATTCCTACCGTGATTTTAACCACTTCCCACTGAATGTGGTTTGCTTTAAAGCTTGTTAGCAAGATGCTATTGACATGCTCGATCATCAAAAAGTTGCTAAAGGCAACAACATCTTTAAACAGCCTTTTAACACTACAAGCTATTAAAGTTTCATAGTAATTTATTCAGCCACTTACCAGCAAACATGACAGCTGCTCCAGTATTTGTCCCAATGTTGCTGATATTTCCCCCCACTCATATACATCCTCTCCCTCCTTCTACAGAGATGGTCTCCCTGAATTTCATCTGGCCACAATAAACTTAGGCTCCCCCTCCCCTTATTTACATCTTCTTTCCAGTGTCAATACACTTTACTCGATGGCTACAAACATTCTGCCAGGCATTTGAATTTCTTCCCACTGATATAAGGTTTTCCTTCTGGTGAGTCTTAAATCTGTCTTCCTGAGTCTCCTTTGCCAATTGCCTGGGATAGCCAGCCTTCGTAAATTCTGCCATCTCTTCTAAAATCTACACCACTGCATTTTATATCTCATGCGAGAAATAACCATGCAAGATATTTTATTTCTTGGCTGTTCTTCCGGTGTTTTTTTTACTCAACATTAAATCATGAGCTTTTCCTTGCTGAAAAATGGACTGAAACAGGCAGAGACCCTTATCTGGGAGAGACATCAGGACAGTCATTCCCCTCTCTTACAAAGCAAGCATGTGAATCACAAGACTTTAGCTTCCCTTCCAAGTTCTCACATATATAAGTCTTAGCTGTGGCTAATACCACAAAATACAATGGCTTAATCAAATTTCACTCCATATATATATATATATATATATATATAATGAGTTATTAACTTGAAAACCTATATGCTTAAGTGAGTGTCATCAGTATAAAGACATGGATTAAAAGCATGAATGAAATTGAAGGTGATGTCACCTGAAGAACCAAGATATTAATCTCTGTGAATGCATATTTTCACATTATTATAGAAATAGATTTGCTAGATGAAGAGAAAGAAAACAATCAGGAGAGGAGGACTTACTATACTTAACCCGTATAATGCCTCTACTTAATTTGCTTGCTACTGCCCACCAAACATATTGACACATATGAAACAAAAGCAAATGATTTTCATATACCGCATTGATCACATAAAATATTTAACTGTCTCCTGACTCAATAGACTGAGATGTGGATACTTAATCGGGGGCAGCCTTCACTTCTACTGTCATCATACAATAGGGCTGGGTGGTGGGTGGGAAGGACATACTAGTCATTTTAGTATTTTGTGTTTGGGAATGAATGCAAAACTGATAGAATGTTAGATATGTAACAATCCAATTAATTAATGTTTTGTCACAGTACCATCAAATTAACACTAATTGCTCAGAAGCACTATTGACTTCAAAAAGGCATTCATTAAAGAAATCTACCGTTATTTTATCTCTGAGTGGCTGTTACCTTAAGATTTATCTGAAGTACAACCTTAAACGCATTTTCTTCGAAACCTTCTTCCCTTAACTTCTAGTGATTTAATTCCAAGTAACTGTACTTGGAAACACAGCCTGAGGAGATGGAGCATCATTTCCACATATAATGCATGAAGAAATAGGTCAGAGATAAATATGCTCAAAGTATAGGAACCACATGCTTCAAAGGATTTGTAAGAGATTTCAAATCAATGTAACATCTGAGGTATTTCCCTAATATTTTAACCAAAAGAAGAAATAGCCTGATAAATATGCTTCAGCACAGTCATTGCTATACGAGGAAAGCAAGAGATTACGTTATTCACCCCTAAAGGGTTTGATTCCCTGTGTGCCAACCTCTCCACCTCCCTCTGCCTCTCCCCAGCCTTCCACAGTGAAGAGAGCATGAGAAGGGAAAGCAGTGGAGACACCTTATATTCATAGAATCATACAGTTGGAAGAGACCACAAGGGCCATCCAGTCCAACCCCCTGCCATGCAGGAAATCTAAATCAAAGCATTCTCGACAGATGGCCATCCAGCCTCTGTTTAAAGACCTCTAAGGCCTGTTACAGACGGGCCCTTCCGGCGCCTCCATCATGTGCTAGGGGTTGGCTGAGGACCTAGCGTCCACACTGGCCTCACCCCTAGCAGGTGACGGGGGCATAATAATGGCGGCACCCTATACACACGGGCGCCGCCATTATTACGTGCCGGACGCATAGCGTCCGCACATTGCGCCCCGGATATGACTCCGCGAGTGCGCGAGTAGCACATCATGGCGTCACATCCGGGGCAGAAGAAGAAGTGCCATTTCGGCACTTCTTAACCGGCAGCGGCGCGAGACCGCCCCTTCTGGGCGGTCTGTAATGCGCCTAAGGAAGGAGACTCCACTACACTCTGAGGAAGTTTGTTCCACTGTCGAACAGCCCTTAATGTCAGGAAGTTCTTCCTAATGTTGAGGTGGAATCTCTTTTCCTGGAGCTTGCATCCATTGCTCCGGGTCCTAGTCTCTGGAGCAGCAGAAAACAAGCTTGCTCCCTCCTCAATGTGACATCCCTTCAAGTATTTAAACAGAGCTATCATATCCCCCCTTAACTTTCTCTTCTCCAGGCTAAACATCCCCAGCTCCCTGAGTCTTTTGTCATAAGACATGGTTTCCAGACCCTTCACCATTTTAGTCACCCTCCCTTAGACACGCTACAGTTTCTCAACATCCTTTTTGAATTGTGGTGCCCAGAACTGGACACAATATTCCAGGTGGGGCCTGACCAGAGCAGAATAGAGTGGCACTATCACTTCCCTTGATCTAGACACCATACTTCTATTGATGCAACCTAAAATTGCATTGGCCTTGTTAGCTGCCACATCACACTGTTGACTCATGTTCAATTTGTGGTCTACTTGGATTCCCAGATCCCTTTCACCTGTAGTCTCGTTCAGTCTGATGTCCCCCATCCTATATCTGTGCATTTAACTTTTCTGCTCTAAGTGCAGTACTTTACATTTCTTCCTGTTGAAGTTCATTTTGTTAGCTTTGGCCCAGCTTTCTAGTCTATTCAGGCCATTTTGAATTTTGATCCTGTCCTCTGGGGTATTTGCTACTTCCCCTAATTTGGTGTCATCTGCAAATTTGAAAAGTATGTTCCCAATTCTGTCATCCAAGTCATTGATAAAGATGTTGAATAGCACTGGGCCCAGGACAGAGCCCTGTGGGATCCCACTGGCCACTTCTCTCCTTGGTGTGTTCTATTCCTTGGTGATGTCTTGCCCTGAAAGGAAGGCATGCTTCTGTGTGGAAATATCTTCCCTGATTACTACCTCCTTTTCTCCTGATCCAAATAAGACATGATGGAGACTAGAGAAAGGGAATGGACATGGCATCAGTTGAGGTATAGAATAGGAGCTGTGCTTCTTCAAAACCTTTACAGCATACCTATGTTAGATCAGTGTAAAGGTATAGCCAGGCCAGCATTTTCATTCTCACAATGTCTAACCAAATGCATTCTGTAAACTGCAAACAAGAGGGATGAAAAGCAGAAAGGGCAACAACCTTCCCATAGTATTACACTCCAGCAATTGACCTCAGTGATGACTATAGAGTGCTGAACATATTGTCTCTGAACAATGAGGTGCACATAACCATCTTTGTCTCTAATAGCAAATTTTATTAGCCCGAAAAACCCACAAAAAAATATGGATGCCGGCAATGAAAGCCTTCGACTTCGCAAACACTATTGGTTGAATACTTACTATACACAAGCCAAAACACAGACTCTGAGAAACACAAGAGACATATCAGCCAGAACCTAGAAATGTTAGTTTTGGGACAGCAGCTCCCAGAATCTGACAGAAATTGCATTGCTGAGGGAATTCTGGGAACTGTGGTACAGGAGGAAAAGGAATTTACCCAAGTTCTTGCACCAGCATGCTTGGGTAAACCGGGTTTATGCAGACACTTTAGCAAATCTAGGTTAGCATGGGGGATGGAAACAGTTTACTCCAAAACCATCAAAATCTGAACTGAAAATGCTCAGTGCTCTGCAAAAGCCCAAAAATGCAGAATATCAGATATTAGGGTCAAGAAGAATACATGGAAAACCATGATCTGAGAAGGAAAGAGAACATTTTATCCTGGAGAAAAGCATGGCTCTCCAAAACCCAAATTTGTAAGCCCCACCGTACCTAATACTCCTTTGGATCCATCTCAGTGTGAATCACGGCTATATCCTATGAGCTATATGAAGCATTATTTACTTTTATGTGGACACTGAGTATGTATGACAGCACAAGGAAGATGAATATTTTTTTTTAACAACCACAAATTCTCCATGTTAGGGATGTGCAGTCCAACCTCTACGTACACATCTTTCTCACTTCTCAATATTCTGACCATAGGCTTACAACACAGCAGGCTAAGCACAACTCATGCTGCTGTTTGTGCTCTGAAATCCCATGCACTTTGAAAAAAGGTAAGAGGAGATTGCTCCCAAAAGTCACAATCATGCCCTACACTGACAGAACAAGGAAGGACTGGCAGATAACAGACTATACTTCTCTCCAGACAACCTGCCCTCTACCAAAGGTACAATATACACTTTGCTTTTTTTTTTTATAACAAGTAAGTAGCAGTTGGTGCTTCCAAGGGTTCTATATCATGCCTTTCTTCTACAGTACACTGCAAAAACAAACAAACAAAAAACCCTTCAAATATATCATGCCATTTAATATTACATAGTTGGCCTGAAGTTTCTCCAGCCAGTATTGTCACTTTTCACATGATGGATGAGTGTATGAGGCCTCTATATTGTCAGTATTCTAAGTACTGATTAATGTGATCAAAGTATGGAGAAAATGTTAATAGAATGGTGACTAAACACAGGCTCAGGGAAGTAGGAGGCACAGTTGCAATTTTGAGCACAGCCATAGGGAATATAGTTGATGGAAGTACATAGAAACAACCAGGATGATGAAATCAAGAGAAACAAAAGTAGGAGGCATGTGAAGTCAAAACACAAATTTACAAGTCACATTTTACAAATGTTATAAAGATCCAAATGTTTCCAAAAATTCCCCCTCAAATAAAGGTCTACAATAAAGGTATATTTGAGTTAGGTTTGTTCTTAACCATACGTATCTCTATTGTATCTTCCCCAAAACAATCTATACACTAAAGTTCAGTTATCATTTCAACCAAAACAACAACTGGTCTTATGGCAGTAAGGCCCGTTACAGACCAGCAGGAAAAGACAGTTTCCAGCTGGCTTGGAAGCCAACTTCACATCTCCAGGCTGCCCTCATGGCAGCCAGATTCCAGGCGCTCCAGAGGCATGGCATTTAGCCACTGCACACCACAGGAGTGCCATAAAACTGTGGCATGGTGGGAAATGCTGGCTTTTTGCTGGCACAAAAAGGAACAGCATTTTGCCTCTTCTTTTTGGGCTGGCAAAAAGGGGGATTGGGGCAACGGTGTATGGTTGCCACAGGCCCAGTTCAGCTTTCTCGGGGCGGCTTCAGCCCGCCCCTTCGCGGCAGTCTGTTCTGCCCATATGATACTTTGATAGAGTGAGTTCCATGTCATTAGATGTATGAAGTGAACTCCAAACCACAAAAATGTCACAAGACTCCTTTGTTGTTTTTACTAGAACAAACTAACACATTTATTCTCCTGAAGTTGCTACCTCAACCAAGTTGCCATTAAGAAATATTACTACTTCCTGCTGTTGGAGTTCATGTTGAGACCCTTGGTAATAAAACTGTTACACTACTGGGGAGTATTCTAAGCATTGCTGATTCAACAGTTTCCCCTTAATTTCTTCTTTAGCCCAATATACATTGCTGAGTTCACAGGCTCAGTTCAAATATTTTTTTTATTGTCTTCTGCTTTATTATCTGAAAATAAGGTTTTCTTGGCACTCTCTAATGTCGGCTCTTTGATACACAATGTGTAACATACAACACAGCTTGTAATCCCCATCAGGGCCATTCAGTGCTTTTTCAGGCTGTTCTTTACAGCTGTCACCTATATCAGATTTTCATTCATATACCAAAAGAGGCAGTCAGAAACTCAGATTATTTCAGACAACTGGAAGACCGTGTAAATTTATTAAGGTCAAAGAACTACCTATATTCAGCAATAGCTGTAGATATTGTACTCATCAAAAGAAACAGCGCAGGGTTGTCTTCCCTCATCCCCAATGTAAAAAAGAATTAAAATCTGCTTTGGAGAAACCATGCTCATAGAGGGGCTTTGAAAAAGTTATTTTGTTTTTCTTTACTGACTAAGCACGCCTTATAAGGAGATCAGCTTTGATCAGTATCACCAAAACCCATCATCTTAATCATCTATCCACATGATAAAAAAACAAAAAAACAAAAAAACCAAAGGAATGTGTGTGAGGTGGTGTATATACAAACCACACGATTCTATGTGTGAATGTGTATTTGCAAGAGGTTTAACAAATAATACAGATTGAAAGTCTCTGTGTGCTTATTTACTCTGGAGCAAATCCCATAGAATCCAGTGCGTTTACCAGCAGTAAGAAGAGAATATACATCTTGTACAGTATGTTAGTCTACCTAATAAGATGCCCAGTAGGATATTATTCACACTAAACTAGCTTATAATCATCACACAAATGCTCAAATTACAAAGTTCAGTGAGAAAACACAGTGCAATATTCCTTTAACCCTTGTGTACAACAAGTGTCCAGTAAAAAGCTTTCTGTTTTGAAATAAAGGCTGGTCCTTTCAGTTAGAAGAAAATGCTTAGAGAAGCAGCCACTGAAAACAATAAGCCTTACAAATAATGTATCTGTGCATATTTAATTCCGACAAACCCTTTCCATGGAGGCAGCTAGTTCTAAGCTGAGACATCAGTTTACATCTGGAAGCCAGTAAAACTCAGCTGCATTTGGCAGAGAGGAAAGAGAGAGGCTGTATTCATTTCCTGCCATTTTTTCCACTTACTGTTTTGTTATTTTGCTCCCAAGACCCCCAGGCTATGAGAATGTGTTCCTTACTACTGTAGGTAACCATCTATTGTGACATTCTCCTTTTTCTTCATCACATCAACCAACCTAAAGAGAACATACCCTGTCCTCAGCAGTGAGACACTTTCATACTTCACAGTCTGTGATTTTGCTCTGCTTTGAGACTTATTGCCTATTCAGGAAGATACATTCAGCACCACATGGTTTCATTCAATTGACATATTGTGCTGGCTTTCGAACAAGAATGTCTTGATCTGAAGTTTGAGTTTTATAATAGGCTATCACAATTAGACCATGTATATATTTAATGGCAATTATCATTGGGAAACAAATGAGACACCCTCCTGGACACATGAAATAAGATATCACTCTTATTCATTTAGCATGCAATATACAACTTGCAGCCACCTCCAAATTGCAGCTCAGTTCCAAAACTAATGCTGCACAGCTGCTTTTACTCTGCCATGTTTTAATGCTGCACACATATACGTCTATACTAATGAACAAAACGAACCAAGTCATAGGTACATACATACTGTGAGGAAAGGCAGTTAGTAGTAAGTTTATATCATGGTTCTCAGTTTGGAACACAATCCTAAATGTAAGAAATAATTATTAATTTGTTCTGAATATTGAATACATTTTTCAAAACATGTCTTCCTTTACACTGCTATCATTCTTCAGCACGTCTTCTATATGAACACACCTTTCCCTGGTGTGTGTGTGTGTAAAAGGTACAATGATAATCGAAAGACTTCAATTTCCAACAAATTCATTTCTCATTTAATTTCTGATGGCCTTCAGATGGTACTGAATTCCAGAAAAAAAATCTCTTTTATGTTATTCTCAGCTCCTAATAACTTTCTAACTAATAACAGAAAGAAAAAAGTATCCAGGTTTTTGAAAGGAAATGCATAGCCAAATCATACATCAAAGAAAATGCCACTGAAGATGCCAACTACATTTCACTAAACTTTCACAAAAGAAACTCTCTCTTTTTTTTAAAGTCAGCTTGCTGGCTTATTGAATCTATTGTCATGTGTCTGTGTTTTACATAGCCAAAGCAACTTGCAAGCTGTAAACAGATTACCCTCAGTCTTGCCTGTTAAATTCAACAAAGAGCAGTGGAACAGAAAATTAAAACGTAGCTGGCAAAGTCACATTCACATGCAGCTAGGGAGGCAAAACTGGTACTTACAGGATTGTAAAGTAAAATGTCCCAGTTTCTCCTTTACATGTTACAGCAAATCAGACAAAGATCTCAGCTCTCAGACCGTTTCCACTGCACTGATCAGTCAGGCAAAAGAGGCCCTTATGGATTGCCTATGCAGCTGGGATATAATGGAACCATATTCTCAGCTGGGACTGGAGATGCCTAACCGCTACTACTATGAAGCACTGTGTGCCTGCTCACCAGCATTAATCAGGAAGAAGTAGAGTGCAGCACAGCTTTATGTCTTCCCTTCCCCCAAGGACCTGCACAATTAGCACACAGAATCAAAGGTGCATGCATTTAGAGACCCTGCACACATAAGAACACAAGATCCTAGCTAAGGGATAGCCAAGTACTGGTTAATTTTCTTCACTGATCAAGTATGCTAGACTTCTTTCTTTATTATTATTATTTTTAATTGAAAACAAATATTGGCCACACACACAAACAGAAGGGCAGGCATGCATTTATATATTTGGTTTCTGGATTTCAGTGACGCTGTAATCCTGCTATGACCACATAATAAATGATTAGATAAATCTCTGTAATTAAAATGAATGCTTTGCATAGATGGCAGGCAGTTCTGTTACAAGCACAGATGCTTGTGTCAAGTCTTTCCTGAAATCCTGTTTTTAACTGCTCTGTGGAGCCATATCGTTTTCCTTCCCTGTATTTATATTTTCCTTTCTTTGAAGAACTGACACTGGATGGAGTCTTGGAAACTCACAGCTATTTAGTAAGACTGATTTATTTTGCTGTACAAAGTGAGACAGAATTACCCTGCATGCATCCAGTAGTAATGATGCCATATCATTTCTATTTGTTTACTCAAGCTTCAACAGATATTTGCAGGGGGGAAAAGAATCAGCGTGTAACTGATTCTTAAAAAAGGATCTTTCATGAGGACAGTTTTAAAAAAGTATTAGTATCTGAAGAACAGAACAATAGAATATGAAAGGATACGAAGCTTGCAAGAGCTGTCATGGAAAAATAAAACACAAATCAATGAGTGGTCTTAGACCTTATTTATGTCTCAGTCTATGTATCTCAATTTTCAAAAGAAGACATTAGAGAATAACTGCATGACCATGCTGTGAGGACAACAATGATGGCTGTATGCCAATCACAGTTTAAATACTTGACGAATTATCAATAATAGCAATATGTGAAATAACTGCATCATATAATTAAATGAAACAAGAGTCTTGCATTGATTTTTGAATCATGGGACTAAAATTATATGGACTATCCAGTTGTACTATTTATTTTCATACAATAAGCAACATTTTCAGGTATTTGAAAACTCCCCTATATAAACATAGGCTAAATACGGGCCCAAACAAAAAGGCCAAAATAAAATTGCTTCGGGTCACTTTGATAGCGTGCTGTTTAAATGATGCATGCGTTCTAAGAGGATGGAAGCCACACCAAAGCCACACTCCAGTCCTAAGAACTGGAGTATAGCTTTGGTGCAGCTTCCGGCCTCTTAAGATGCATATGTCATTAAAACAGCATACCTTCAAAGTGTCCTGAAGCAGCTTTATTTTGGCCTGTCTGTTCCGGCCCTAAAATCACCAATCAGCACCTTAGGAGAATCAGAGTGGTATACTGGTTTGAGTGTTGGACTATGATTCTGGAGACCAGGGTTTGAATCCCCACTCAGCCATGGAAACCCATTGAGCGACCTTGGGCAAGTCACAGCACATTATCACATTAGGGACGGGGTGTCATTGTCCCGTCCTTCCCGCCCAACCATGGGAAGAACTTTCACACATGACCTGCACTTGAACCAACAGGGAAGTGTGAGTGAAAGAGATTGTGCCAATCACTTTCACTCGCAAGTGCACTGAACCCATCATTCAACCACTCAGGAAGTGGGAGTAAAAGTGATTGTGCAAATCACTTTCACATGAAAGCAGGCTGAAAAGCACTATCAGGCATCAGCTGAAAGCACTTTCAGCTGTCATTTACAGTGGAAGAAACCATTATTACAATGATGGCTAAAAGCACTTTCGGCTGATGATGGATAGTGCTTTTCAGCCTGCTTTCATGTGAAAGTGATTCATGCAATCACTTTCACTCAGATCATGGATGGGATAAGGATGGAGGAGTGATCCTGTCTCTGTCCCGTCCCTGTGTGTAAATCTCCACACTCTCTCAGCCTCACATGCAAAGGCAAATCTCTTCTGAACAAATGCTGTGGAAACAACCACATGATAGGGTCACTTTAGGGTGATCACAATTCAGAAAAAACTTGAAGACACACAACACTAACAATTAACACCTTACAATGGGAAGTTGAGGGGAAAATGCATCATCATAGCAACAATTTCCAGAGTGATCTGGAAACTATCAAGGAAACTAGTGGTACCCTAAAAATTAATGCAACCAATTGTGGCAGAAGTTTTCTTGGAGCAGAAAAAAGTTAGTCAGATGCATGAAGTGTTATCCCTGTGTCGACAGGCCTATATCTGCACAATCAGACCTACAACAAAAGATAACTGTAAACAATACAATTAACCAAATTTAAGTATTAAAAAGTATTGTCCATGGCAATTTGATGCTAAGCTTATGGTTAGTAAGGATATTTTTCGCAAGGATGGGTGATAAGTGCTAACAGCATCCTAGCACTGAGCAAGACAAGAAGCTAAGGAAAGACCAGTTAAAATAGGGCTGCCAGCTGACATTAACAATATAACACTTCACAGTTCCCTTGTCAGTGGGCCAGTGTTTTAGAAATAAATCTACTGCATAAGCCATTGCAGTCTGCACAGTGCTCTGGAAATTAGACTGGAACTACTGAGCATGCAAAGGTTTGTGAGGCAATTCTCATCTTGCCCCTTAAAAGCTATAACTTTTTAAAAAAATGATTTTATAGATAAAATAAGCAGTTTTACAACCAATTATATAGACCTGTTTCACAGATTATGTAAATCACTTGACAACTTTAAAGCAGACACCTTCCACAAAGTGTATAAATAACTCCACTGAAAATCCTTGTACAAAGTTAAAGTTGCTAAGGTAAAATGACAGATCTGCCATTTTAAGAAAAACAACAACCCTGCAGTTCACACATCATGTATGACATATGTATTCCACATTTCCATTACTAATGTGCTCAGAGTAGCAAATAATAGTAAGATTTATATAGTAAGATGAATACAAAATCCAAAATAAGAAATAAAATAAAATAAAATAATTTCTTTTCTATTGCTTTTCAACCTGGAGACAATGTGCAATGGGTTAAATAAACTCAGGAAATATACAAATAAAAATGTTTCAAAACTGACTGAAAGAATTCTTTGAAAATAGTTTTAGAATCATGGCCAGTTAAGCAACCTAAGCAAACCTATTTTTAAAGGCCTCGTCTTAGGAGTGTGTCCACTAGTTAAAACATACTTTGCAAGTTTAAAAGTAAAAACAAACAAACAAAAAATAAAAACACCCAACAAAAAATACCCCTACAAGAATAAAAATATGTTTTGGTTTCTTCTTTTTTAAAAGTATTTTTCTTGATAATTTCCTAAATTTCTTTTCAGCAGAAAGCGGTTGCCCGACTCGGCGGGCTGACCGCTTTGCCGCTAGACGCAGCGAACGGCTACAAGCCCCAGAGTGCTCTGGGGCTTGCCCCAGCTCCCTATTGGTGTGCGGGGTGAAGGGGAGGCCCTTCCGCCCCGCGACGCTCTGGGAGCTGGGTTCGGTGACCGGGAGTTCCGGTCCTCCAGGGCAGATGATTGGTTCTGCGGGCCTGGAGGAGGAGTCTCCTGGTCAGGTGGTACTGAGAGTGGGGCTTAGGCCTATATAGGCCGTGCTGCCAGCCCCGGCCCTCAGTCGGCGCTTGGCTCCGGATGGTTAGGAGCCAAGCAGGAAGGGAGGAGGAGCTGAGCCTTCTCCCACCCACCCACCGCTTGGGTTTGGGTTTTTTGTCACAACTTTGGGGCGGCAGCATAGGCCAGGATCTGCACGGTGTGGTACCAGGGCTACGGAGCTCTGGTTTGGGAGTCAGTCGGGACCCGGGGGCGAATAGGGCAGGCGTATGGCCATTGCGGGAGAGCGCCTCCCGGTGACTAGGGGCTTAGCGAATATGTGAACGCATGGCAGAGATGTGGTCATACGGTGTTCCTTAGCCCCTAGGTCATCCCAATACCTGGTGGGTGCCAGGTTGTGGTTAATCAGACAAACGTGGGGTTGTTTGATTTCGCAGATCCTGACCTCATGCTTTGTGCCAACCCTACCAATGGTTTGCTTAATAAAGTTGTGGCCTTTCCTCCAGCACGGTCTCCTGTGGTTATTCGGCAGCAGCATCTGAGGCAATTATACATACTTATAATAAAGCCATACCTCTCTCACTAATGACTTGTTCTGATTTACTAGTGAAAAAAAAAGGAGAAGAACAGCAATGAAGGCATCATGGTCTTTCTTGTCAAAGATTTCCTAGAGCCTGGGAATACTCATTTTCATGCTCCCAATATGCCTTGAACAGGCATAAGACTGAGAGAAGAGTTTCTCCAAAGGATCTGAACCACATAACCTAACAATGTAGACTCTGTTCAGACAAACTGGTTCTAAAACCCACAGTATATAGGTTATAAGGAGCACTTTTGAACTGGGTCCAGAAGAGGATTGCTAGCCAGTAGAAATGATGTAGCACCAGAATCACAATCTCTGCAAACATGTCAGAGGCAATTTTGGCTTCAGTGTTCCGGACCAAATGGAATGTGAATCCACATTACACAATGATAGCACTTTGATACCACTTTTATTGACATAATTCCATCATTAAAAAACCCTGGCATTATGGCAAGATCTACTGCACTCCATTGAACTGCTTCATTAGAGCTGTTAGCCCTAAATACCTAAACCTACACCATCTCTTTGGAAACTCAGCCTCTATGATCCATTCTTTGCAAGTGGGAGGTTGGCTAGCTTAGGAATTACCAAGAGGATTTATGTTCCGGATATGTCTTCTGCTGCTCCAGAGACTAGGACCCAGAACAATGCATGCAAGCTACAGGAAAAGAGATTCCACCTCAACATTAGGAAGAACTTCATAACAGTAAAAGCTGTTTGACAGTGGACACACTCCCTCGGAGTGTAGTGGAGTCTCCTTCCTTGGAGGTCTTTAAGCAGAGGCTGGATGGCCATCTGTTGAGGATGCTTTGATTGAGAGTTCCTGAATGGCAGGGAGTTAGACTGGATGGCCCTTGTGGTCTCTTACAACTCTATTATTCTATTTTGAAGGAGGTGAGGAAGAGCCTAACTATGAAATAATAGGATGGCTCCGGTCGGAGTAAACAACTTTAAGCTACCCTGCTTCAGGAACACACCCATTCATATCCTCATGATGATACACATTTGGAAGACCCAACTTCAAAGTGTCGCCTATGCATATAAAAAATTTGGTCTGTTTCGGCACATCAACTCTCTGGATTTTGCTCCAGGGAACAAATTTCCTATCAATTAGAGGACCTTTCCTTTGTTGGTTGGATTATGCTTGGTTTGTAGGCAAAAGTGCTGCTGGTTTTCACTTTGCTAGACCCTTCATTCACTCTCCAAACTCTGGTAGCCTTTTCCTCCTGCCCCAGAACATCATCAAGAGGAGCAGCATCCAAGCAGGTATTGTATCTCCATTAGAACGCCATATTCTGTTCCAACCTAACACCTTTATTTCTCAGTTCTTGTGTGTCTGTGTGAGTGACTGTTAAGAGTGTATGTTGGTTTTTCCCCTTTAAAATAAAATACAGTTCATTGAGGATTTGCCCCAGTAGTCTTTCTTCCCTCCAACCTTGGTATACATAGGGATGATCCTAGGACTGAGTAACCCAGACAATACACTGAGCCAATATTTAATTCCCAGAGTGAGCTAACCTTAAGGCAGAGCTCCCATCCTGGTTACAGAGCTCTTTGGCATAGAATTCTCATGAAATTGCAAATCCCAGGATCCCGTAAGATGGAGTCATGGCAGTTAATGAGGCATCAAAGTGCAATCACTGTATAGTGTGGATACTTTCAAAGTTTCCAAACACTTTTAATAATCTCCAGATAAACTGGGCTATAATAGTCCAAACAGCATACGGAAGTAGCATGTTTACAGTTTTCTGCTCCACAAAACACTTGACCTCATCCAGTTCATAAATGCCATCACTGATCCAGGACCTGTTCCTGGATGAGGATGCCAACCTGACTTGTATTACAGAGACCTGGCAGGAGGAAGCTGGGGGCTAATCTCTCCTAGCTTTGCCCACCTGTGTTCTCCATATAGCAGCAGGTGAGGCCTCAGGGTCGAGGAGGTGGAACTGCAAAGGTCTATCAGGATTCCATCTCTCTTACCCAGGTGCCCTGTCCCACAGTCTACTGGGTATGAGTGATTGAACTTAAAGGTGGGTGGCCAGGGCAGAATAGGGATTATGTTGGTGTACTGCCCAACATGAGTGTTCAACACTCTTCCTTCCTGATCTGGCTGAGTTGGCCTCTGCAGTGGTGTTGGAGTCTCTTCAGTTTGTTGTCCTGAGGGACTTCAACATCCATGTGGAGACTGCTCTGTCAGGAGCAGCTCAGGACTTCATTTCTGCCATGATAACCATGGTGCTGCCCCAAGTAATATCAAGCATTTTGTGGGACACACTCTGGATCTGGTTTTCATTATGGGCAGGATGATAGTGATCTGGAACTGGAGGAACTCTCTGTAGTTCTGTTGTCATGGCCCTAACATTTCCTTCTTCCTTTTGCTACTGACCTAACCAACCCCCCACCCCCATCTTTTTATTGGTCTTAACCTTTCTAGCAAGACTGAGCTCATTCTGCAGTTTTGATTTTTGGACTTTACCCCTACACATGCATGCTATTTGTTTGAATTGGTTTTTGGTTATTTGAATTCCTCTTTGGTGACACTAGGGACAGAAAATGACTTATGGCACTCCACAAGCCAACTACCAGAAAACCAACACAATTTTCCCCATTGTTTCCCATTGTTGTTCTCTGAAACTAACCCTACAAGTAAGAGTGGAACCAATGTACAAATTTTCCCTGAATATCAAACTTACAGAAGCAGTCCAAAAAGACTCTGTAAGCTGAGAGACCAAGGAGTAACAGGACTACATTTTTCCTTCCCTGTCCCAAAGAAAGTTATCCATCAAGGCAAACAAGGTCCAAAACTGGGCCTCAACTGAGACTAGAATGATCAAGGTATCTGCACCTGAGATGTGACAACTGTATTGAGTATTGTACCCGCAAAAGGGATATTTGTGAACAGGCAATAGTTACTATAAATCACTGGACAAAGGGAGGATATTTAAAAGAGCTGTCATACTACTCCTTTCTTCATGGCACTACAGACCACATGATCATAAAATTCGTCCTTCACTACACCCCACATATAATCTATCGTTCCTCAATGATGGACAAGGGTTGAATGCGTAGAAGAAGAGGAAACATTCCATGCTGGATAGTTGAGGCAGCATGTGGTAGGTTGCAAAGAGGGAAACATTTTGTCCCCATTCTGAAGATGCAAAACCTGAAATTGATTATACAAAAGAGGACATGATAATGCATTGGAACCTCAACAGACCCTATCTCAATAGAGACACTTAAACTGGCATGAATATGCTTGATTTTGTTTTCAAATCTTTGGGGGAAATTAGTCAGTTAGCCTCTGCCACTGAATTCAGCAGGATATATCAAAGCAGTCCCTAACTATTGGGGAGTAGCCATACAGGTACACAAGAATGTGATGGAGACTTCAATGTAAACCTTGTTTCTTGCCTTTAGTGTCACACAGTAGGCATATTTTTGTGCTCTCAAGTCTGTCTGATCATTCTCATGACATGTTTAGTTCTACTTTCCTTCCAGCTGTTTTCCTATCTGTTTCATGGTCTGAAGTTCTGCAGTTACAGTAAAGAGTCATCCCAACTCCACAGGACAAAAATTGACACTCAAAAACAATTGTGATGATAACCTGTTGCACCTAACCATTCTACACCATGCTAAGCACCTAAAAAGAATTGTTCACTCTGGCTACTGGAAAATTCCCATGGAGCATTCAGAAAACTTTTTGATTCCATACATCTCCAATGACAGACCACTTAAAGAGATCTTCTACCTCTACAGGGAAGAAGGACTTGCACTGTAACACTGTGAAATAAAACAGTAAATGAAGCAGTGAAAAGCAAGTATTACTAAGCTGTCCCACTACACCATACTGCAATGATGTGATGCACTAGGGATGACAGAATCTAATTTTCATGGTACAACAGAAGTCAGCTTTGAAAACTGCTGGTGCTTAAAAAACATCTCTCAGCATCCACTGCTGGAACAAGAAAGACCTCACAAATCTGTAGGTAGTTTGGAATTTCCTGAACAGTTGGTTAGAGGTGATAGTTAGCAATCACATTCACTATACACATGTATACTTACACATATACACATAGACACACTTATTTAAGGAATACATAACACAGTAACTAGACATTTGCTAGTTAATCAAACCAGCCTCTAGCAAATAATAATACAGGTAATAACATAATGCAGCTTTCAGTAGATGTGATTTCTCTAGCAAGCTGTACAAGGTCAGCTCACTGTAGAGAAGCCTTTCTTAGTCTTTTTACCCTGGGGAAACCCTTGAAATAAAGTATCATGGAACCCATGCATAAAAATGATTTTATTTTTATATAATATAATAATAATAAAATATTATGATACATAATATAAAAACACTAAAACCCACAAAACCCTGACCTAACCCTCACAGAGATAGTATAATGACCTCTTGCAGAAACCTAGGCCTGTTACAGACTGCCAAAATAAAGCTGCTTCGAGTCTCTTTGGAGGTATGCTGTTTAAATGATGCATGCATCCTAAGAATCCGGAAGCTGCACCAAAGCTGCACCCCAGTGCTTAGGAATGGAGTGTGGCTTTGGCGCAACCTCCGGACTCTTAGGACCCATGCATAATTTAAAAAGCATACCTCCAAAGAGACCCGAAGCAGCTTTATTTTGGCAGTCTGTAACAGGCCCTAGTCTTCTAGTGAACCCTGGTCAAGAAACCTCACTGTAGACATAAGTAAAAATGTTTCTATCACAGAATGCCTGGAATACTGTTGTTGTTGTTGTTGTTTTGTTTCAATGGAATAAACTTGTCTCAATGGGGTGTCAGTACATTTCAGAACAACAGAAAGAGGATATTTAAAGATCAGGGAAAACATCAAGCCTCTCATCCTGAAAGGGTGTATTAGGCCATAGTCCAGGCCAGGAACATGGTCCACTGGGGCAGAAACTTGTTCATTGTGTGGATCCTGGTGAATAGCAGCTGTGACAAATGCCAGCTTAGATCAGCTCAAGAGATGTGAGGTAACTTTGTCTTTGTTTAGTTTCTTTTCCCATCCATCTTATCTTCTCTATTTAATTAATAAACCACCATTTTGATGCACCTGCCACTTTTTTGTTTAATTTTGACAGACCGTCAAGTCTCAGTTGGCCTATGGATCAGGTCCTTGGAATCATTACAACATCTCATCTTGAAGTATCCATTCTCCCTCCTTTGTGTAGTCATAAAAGGCTCTCTGACTCACACAGCTGGTTCCTTAATTACTATCTACAAACAAAGAAAAAAAACAAAACTAAAATACAACCCCAGAAATGCAGGAGGTAAGGATAAAAGGTCATTTAGACACACAACTTTCATGTTACATTGCAAATAGTCCAGAAAGCTTTGTAACCATCACATTAAAAAATAAGCCCCAGTGTACTTGCATAAACAGTGAGCTTCATTTCCTGTTCGTAAAAATATAAGGCCATTAATCTCTTCCTGTCTCATATGCAAAATGGTTATAGCAATGATAATTACCTACTCCGCAGGGGTGTATTGAGGCTTAGTTAATATTTAAAAAGCAATTTGGTATTTGTGGACAAATGGTACTAAATATAGGTACAGTTTATTATTTCCATTATTATTACTGTCACTTCCAAAGATATTTCATTGTGTAAGCTCTACACAGCACATCCCATGCTTGGTTTTGCAAAGTAGTGGTGTATTCTAAACACCCACAACCCAGTTGTTTCAAATGGCTATGAAGATAATGTATTTATACTTCTCATATCACTGCACAGCAGCATACTTTAACAACACCCAGTAAGCCAAGTAGAAGCACAATTGAAATGACTTCCGCAATTCTGAAACTGGCTTTAATCTTCTTTGGATAAAGTCCCATGTTAACTGAACTGCTGGGTTCTGTACAGGTAATGTGTACCAAGTTCAAAGAGCGTATCAGAAAATCCTGGCAACGTATGTAATCTAATAAGGAGAAGACCCAGGAATCTTACCAAGTAGTTAAATAATAAAAAATAAAAAAAAAATTATCTCCTTTGTAGGATGAAGTGAGGAGGAGGAGGAGGAGGCGGCGGCATGATATACCTGCATGTAATGTATCATCACTGCAAGATGGCCCACAAGAGGCTCAATAAAATTACTGTTTTTGCTTCATGGACAGAGCTTCAAAACATGAGGGTTGCAAAACTCCTTCAGGGCCTAGTGCAAGGTGGATGACCTGCATTTGAACTATTGGGTCAAAAGCTGTGATACAAAGTTGTAATAATAATTTTATAACCTAAAAGGGCAGGAAAATGCTTCTGTTACCTCAAAAAGAATACATACAATGGACAAAAAAAGTAGTCAATGTTGTTGTTATATGACTTCAAATCAATTCTGATTTAAAGCAATTCTGTCCTTGGATTTTCTTGGCAGGATTCTTTGCCTGACTCTATGGCTGATTTGAACCCTGATCCAACAGATTTGTAATTCAACACTCAAACCACTACACTGTCCTTCTTGGATTACACATTGGGACCCACAAAAATATTATGCAGCTGGAGAAAAGAAAGAGAAGCACATTTCATTTATTATATCACACATCTCTCACTCACACACATCAGTCTCTGACATGTCATACACATAACTTTCGAACATGAATTTACAAACATGTGCACAGACTGTAGACTTTCTCTCTCTCATATACAGGCACACACACAAAAACACACAAAAGAGAATCAGAGGCAAGTTGATCTCATTTGATATTCCCTTCCACCTCTTCCATCCCCACAGTACCAATTGTCAACAAAGCAAGAGAACAACCCACATTCAAATGTCATGTATTCCCTCCTGCCACATGAATCTTGTTCCCCCTGAGATTCTGATTTTAAGCAAGCTACATGTGTAGCTTGCAGGAAGGCTATATGGTCTCAGGCCAAACAGTATCTGGTTTTCTCCTTGTGGCTGAGGCTTAGCCATGTCCTCAAAGAAATCTGCCACAAAACCAGTGGTGCATACAGGCTATATAAATATTGCAGTTTGATACCAGTTTAACTGTCCTGCCTCCATTCTACTAAATACTGGAATTTATAGTTTTGTCAGGCACCAGCATGCTCTGGCAGAGATGGCTAAAGACCTGCAACACTTAAAGTGGTGTCAAAGTTAGGGTTGCCATAAGTCAGGACCTCCAAACCGGGAAAAATGTAGGACAAATGTAGGGCAACATTTTCAAATGTAGGACACGTTTTTTAAAAAATTTAGTTTTTTTAAAAAAATCTTAATATAAATGCATGTTTTTTAGGCATGATCAAAATGGAGGACATTTTGGCATTATTCCTAGACAGATGGCAGAAATGGACTTGCCCTCGGGTTCAACTGTACTTCTCAGAAGTGTGTACTTGGTCAAGGGACTGTGGTTTTTCTTCACTGCGCATGAGTTTGTAAAAATCACAGCAAGTTACATTGGCCGTGCCTCAGAGGCTTGTTGATATCAATATCACCACCACCATCATCATCATCACCACTATAATTGGCCAAGAAAGGCAGACTTGTTAGCATTCAAATCGCCATAAATACACAGAAAATGCACTTGCATATATTTAATAAAATAAAAAAAACAAGGCAGGGTTGTATATATTTAATAATAAAAATTAATGTAATAAAATAAAAAACAAACAATAATAAAAATTAATGAAATAAAATAAAACAAGCAATAATAAAAATTAATGAAATAAAATAAAACAAGCAATAATAAAAAATTAATGAAATAAAATAAAACAAGCAATAATAAAAATTAATGAAATAAAATAAAACAAGCAATAATAAAAATTAATAAAATAAAATAAAACAAGCAATAATAAAAATTAATAAAATAAAATAAAACAAGCAATAATAAAAATTAATGAAATAAAATTAAAACAAGAAATAATAAAAATTAATAAAATAAAACAAGCAATAAGAAAATTAATAAAATAAAACAAGCAATAATAAAAATTAATAAAATAAAATAAAACAAGCAATAATAAAAATTAATAAAATAAAATAAATACAAGCAATAATAAAAATTGATAAAATAAAAAATAAAAAGCAATAATAAAAATTAATAAAATAAAATAAAATAAGTATTTTATATTTTTAAAAATAATTTAAAAAACCCCAAAAACCAAGGCAGACCTAATGGCCACTGACTCAGCTTTCCTCCAACTCCTCCTCCTCCTCTGCCCCAATTCTGCCCTTCAAGGCACCCTTCCTCCTCCTCCTTCTCCTCCTCCTCAAGGCTATAGAATCCTGGGAACTGTAGCTCTGTGGACCATTGAGCCTCCTTTTGTCAAGAGAGCTCTGGTGCCACAAGAAACTACAATTCCCAGAATCCTATAGCACTGAGCCATGGATGTTTGGGGGGGGTCAAACTATTTCTACACCCTTTTGCTACCCCAAAGCCCTTCCTATTTACAAGCAAGGCAAAATCTCTTCCTTCCAAGCCATTGAAAACCAACCCAAGTGGAGGGCTGATTGCTTCTTTCTCATTGGTCAGCTTCGGGAGAAATTTGCATATTATAAGTAAAGGTGTTTAGGGCCTCAAAAACGATCCTGTGATAAAGAATTACAAGAATACTGACCTGGTAGACATTTAAAAGATGAGGCATTTAGACTCCCAGTGAAACATGAACGATTTATGGCCTTTTTTCCCCTCACTGTAACCTGGAAAGTCAGGCCTCTTGCAGGGTATATATACCAAGTGGGCTGGCAATAGCTCTGAGTGGCAGATGTCTTGAAGACCTGCTCTCTAGGCTGAGCCAGGCAGGGAGGGTGGGACACAGCCACAGGGAGGGGTGGAGCTGCCTCCAGGGCCTCGCTGGGGGGGAGTCCCGGGGCGGGGCCAAACCGGGGCAGGACCGTGTGGCCCCGCCCCAAACCGGGAAAGTCCCGCCCCCAGGCGGGATATGGCAACCCTAGTCAAAGTGCATTATTTCTACATTGTAAATGAACCCAATATGTGGACTTGTTTAAGCAGAATAAAAGAGACCCTTAGGCACCTGTAACTTAGAAGATCTCAAAGGTCTGCTCATCAGCAAGACAACTAGTTTCAGCAGACAAAAAGTAATAAGAAGAGGAAAAAAACTATCTCCTTTCTTTCCATATAAGGGTTTTCCTTGGCTTGATCACTCAACAGAGCCCCACCCAGGAAATATCCTCTTGTCAAATAAAACTGCCAGATCAGGTAATTTCATGTGAGTAAACATTTTAAATCTTCTAGATGTTACTGAAAAGTTTCTTCCAAAATACATCCAGCAATGACCTTTTCTTTGACCACACTGTTCTTTCCATTTCTGTAGTCATTTTAGAAATCTGTGCTTGTTGAACTTGCTGGGGAAGCTGATGAAACAGGTATGTCTCTTTTCTGTCTTTTCCCTCTGCTTTTCTGGTGGCAGCTACTGTTTACCTTGGCTGTTGTAGGCAGGCACATACAGCTACATTACAATCAACAAGAGAAGAATCACATTCTTTCCTATCTCAAGCTTTATTGTACTGTTTACAGCAGACTTCTGCTGCAGCCCAGGACCAAAACACTGTTTCTTCACCAAACTCTGAATGGCAATGCTGCTTAAAAAAACCTCCAGCCAGAAGATGAGGGGCAGTAAGGGACTTGGGGATGTAAAAAGAATGTTTAAAAAGGATGTTCTTTGTCAGATACTTTGTTAAATGGGGTATAACTGTAATTGCAAGTACTTTTCCCATCTCTACAGGATGCAAGCCCCTGGACAGGTTTACCCAATAATGTCTAGGGGATAGAGCCTTGAAGAACAGTCACAGAACATCATCAGGTTTGGTGGAGTTTTCCCCTTTTTGCTCTTGAGGGAATGCCTTGTTTTCATTTCCACTGCAAATATGTCATATATGTGCAGGAGAAGCATACAAATGCCAATTTACTGTTATAGTGATGCTACAGAGCTAATGGGAAGCTTTATGAAGTATTCTGAGATATTTATATTTTTCTGTGAGAAAGAACAGATAAGAAATGCCCCAATGTAAGACTGTCACACCTGTTCCACAAAAAGATAACAATCTATTTCATCAATAATGCAAAGAACATGTTCTATGTAACAGTGTTAAACTAAAAGTCTGAACACACTAGAAAGTCAATGTAATTTTCTTCAGACACAATCTTTCTAACATGCACTATCATGAAAAATTAAGAAACCCTCTTAAATGAGAAATTCAGTTTATATATTGTAAGCTGAGAATAGCTCCATACAGACAAATTTGTTCAAAGACTGTCCTTGTGAACCAAGTGCTGGAGACTAAATTACAAAACTCACTGTTTCCAATACCTAAATTAGAAGTAGGCAACTCCATAATGTTCTCCAGAGGTTTAGTTCCACAGTTCCACAACAATGACAATTTTGGCATGTTGGCCAGCACCTATGAGAGCTGAGGTCTCTGAGCGGTGGCATATAAGGCCTAGGACAGGCATTGGCACCAAGTTACCTCCCCCATCCCTGACTTTATATACCAGGTATAACTAATATCATACATCATTTTCTTGAAAGATCACAAAGCAACTGAAGAAACACTAACAGCCAAATTCCTGCTGCGTGCACCCAAAGCAATAACAGCAAGGAACAAAGACTTATAACATTCTTGCCTAGAAGAGAAGACTATTCTATTGATATTCCTTGATCTAATTCTCTAAAGGGGGATTGGGCAAAGAATGTTCTCTTCCCTAGGCAAGCTTCGATTCTAGGAATCTCTTTCAAAAACAGCATGCCAGAAAATATTTCCCACCCAAGTCTCAAAGATTCCGGCACGACTAGTAGATGTTGTGTATAAAGCAGAAAAAGCATATTGTGAACAAGGTGAAAAAGAAAGAGAAATTTTAAAAAAGAGAAAGAATGTTAAGATGGTGTAAGACTCTTCTTCAATTGGCTTTCCACTCACTTGCTGACAACTGAGCTACTACTTATATTAATTTAGTATTACTTAAACTACATTATACTATTTAACTACTTTATTGAATTTGTCAGTATTTTAAATATTAGCTATCAGTTATCATAACTGATTAGCTATTTAAATTAGTTAATAATATATAAACTTACTTTGCCTTACATTTTCTAAAACAGATGTAACTCCTGATTTCTTCCACAAAATCCTCCATATATTTTTCTATTTTTACTTTTCTTCTTTAAGAGAAAGAAAGGGTGAATTGTTTCTTCTGGAAGTCCTCTGGGAGTGGTGATTCACCATTTAAAATTAAATAGATCATGGCCAGCCCCCATGCACGGTTTAAAATCTCCAAATACCTATATTTCAAAGCCTGAAGTGGACTTAGCCTGCAGTTCTACACATTCTAAAAGAACAATGTGCAGGATTTTGTGTGGAAGGAAAGAATAGAATTCAGTTAGAAAGATTTTTTCTTGACTAAGGCCGGTTACAAACCGGCACTTTAGTGCGTGACGAGCACGCACTAGGGTTACAAAAGGGCGGTGCTTCCGCACCACCCTCATAGAATCATAGAATCATAGAGTTGGAAGAGACCACTAGGGCCATCCAGTCCAACCCCCTGCCATGCAGGAAATCCAAATCAAAGCATCCCTGACAGATGGCCATCCAGCCTCTGTTTAAAGACCTCCAAGGAAGGAGACTCTATCACCCTCCGAGGGAGTGCATTCCACTGTCGAACAGCCCTTACTGTCAGGAAGTTCCTCCTAATGTTCAGGTGGAATCTCTTTTCCTGTAGCTTGCATCCATTGTTCCGGGTCCTGTTCTCTGGAGCAGCAGAAAACAAGCTTGCTCCCTCCTCAATATGACATCCTTTCAAATATTTAAACAGGGCTATCATATCACCTCTTAACCTTCTTTTCTCCAGACTAAACATCCCCAGCTCCCTAAGTCGTTCCTCATAGGGCATGGTTTCCAGACCCTTCACCATTTTTGTCGCCCTCCTTTGGACACACTCCAGTTTCTCAATGTCCTTTTTGAATTGTGGCGCCCAGAACTGGACACAATATTCTAGGTGGGGCCTGACCAGAGCAGAATACAGTGGCACTATTACTTCTCTTGATCTAGACATTACTTCTCTTGATCTAGACCCTTCCATACGGCCGCCGCCATGAGGACGTCACGGCTGCACCGCCTTTAGACAGGGCAGCGCGGACGTGACGTCCTCAATCTGCATCAGGGCGCCTAGGGCACCCTTTCCACAGACTAGGAAGGAGCTCCGTTTCGCCGCTTTGCTTCGCTGGGCGCAGCCTTTAGACGGCTGCGCCCAGCGAAGCAAGGGAGAAAGGGGCCAAGGGGCCCCTTTCTCCTCCTCCCCGCCGCTGCGGGGTGTCCTTGGGGCGGTGTTTTGCTGCTTCCCCGCAGCCTGAAAAGCGGCGGATTGGGGCCTCAGCAGCTGCCGTTCTGGCAGCTCAGGCCCCGATCTGGCGGGGAAAGGGGCAGGTGCAGACCGCCTCAAAGAGGCGGTCTGTAACCCGCCAATGTCTTTTTCCCTTCTGGAAGTTCTCTGACTTAAGAGTCCTTAAATATTGCAAGACACTTGTCAAAGACAATTCTAAAGTAGACCAGATTGTATATGGTGTCTTGCACATCATTATGCCACCTCTCAGTTTCAGCAAGATACTTATGTGGAGACTCCAGAGCAGTCTTTCAGTGAGAGAAAACTAGAAAAAGAGGTGTGTGGAATCTTTGGAAACAGCAACTGTGAACATTTCAGCTGCATTTTAAGGAAAGGCTGGATGACACAATTGTATGGTGCTTGCTCCTACGAGATTGGTTCCTATGCTCCACCTTCCAACTTTGTTTCTTTCTCCCTGTCCAACAATAGATCACTCTGTGAGCTACCTTAGATGCCTCTTTAACCATAACCTTTTTTGACCATGCTAAGTCTGGATCATAAAAGGGTCAAACAGGATCTGGAGGAGGGGTACTCATGTGATGCTACTCCTCCAATGAGCATTCTGCTTCTCTAATGCAATTTTCATTCAGTCCTCAAATTTCTAGCCATGCATGGCAAGAGAGAGAGAACTATTCACACCTAAAACTTTGCATTTGCTGTGTTTGCATTCCCTTGGTAACTCTGCTCGCCCCCTTTCTTTGGGTGCCAAAGTCAATTACTAAGTGCTGAAGTGAAGTTTTCAGTTACTGTAATGTTAGAAAATTGAGAAGAGGAAACAATCATAGCTACATCTTTGTGGAGGACTGGTGATGCTTCACCAAGAGTACAAAACATAGTCAGTTTTCTTGTTAAAGGAATTCATTCCATTCAGAATACTAAAACACTCAATAGTTACATATACCTGTATTCTCTACCCTCTCTGCTGGATGATGTGCACCTGCGCTCAATTTCCTGCTATTTAGATGGAATGAAAAGAATAACTTGGCACTTTGCCACTAACAGTTCATGAGACAGTATTGGCACCAAACCAAAGAAAACAACACTGGGAAGGGAAAGAAAAGTGAAGCAATTGTTCTTCGTCCTTATTAATGACCAACCATGACACAAGTAAATGGATTGAATAAGGACCACTTTATTTATTTATATTCTGTTTAACTGAATTTGGGACTGTGGATAAGCAAAACAGGGAGGAGCATCCTGAAGTGGGTCCAGTTGAGGCCAGGCCAGTCACCCTTTGACTGATCTCCCCCGTCTTCCTTTGGGCAAAACACCAAATTCCAAAGCAATCCAAAAACCTTTGGTTGCTGCCTGGCCAGTTGTTTACTGGAAGGCAAACCTAGGAGGATCCACCCCAAGTTCCAAGACTTCAAGAAAGAGTGAACTCCCAGGTCGCCCCCAAGAACAGACTCTTTCTGCATGCCCCAGGTCACATGACCTGTAGAGGTGGTTCTGGAGCCCAACCCTTCACCAAAAGGGTGTCAATTGTACATTGATCTATTAAATTCTCTCTGCCCTGTAACCTGCCAAGTGAGAAAATATTTAAGACACCACCCTAGCCAATTCTCAGATACAGTGTGGGGTAAGCTAAAAACTCCTGGTAAAGGGAAATCATTCCTATCCATCCCCAAAGTGACTAACCTAGCTCAGATTGTACTTAAGGAGGAGGGTTGTTAGCATCAAAAAATCCAGAGGACACAGCAAGGGGTGACAGTGCATTAGGTCTCCACCTCCTTCATGTGACCAGAGCTTGATACCAAGCATCAAGTGCAGAGGATTTTGGCCTCTATTTGCTGTGAGAAGGAAGCCACCCAATAAGACAACACAGAATTGAAGGAAAAGGCCACAACTTTATTAACATACAGCACAAAAGGGTAGTAGGACTGGCCCAAAACATAAGGTCTGGATCTGGAAACATCAATCAACACCCCAGTTGATTGATGTAAGGTTGCTTGGTCACGACCAAGCATCGGGATGACGTACGGGCAACAGAAATGCCCTCTCACATATATGCAACCTGTCAGTCGCATGTTTCAATAAGCCTCTAGTCACCGGGAAATGTTCACTCGATGTGGCCCCTGCAATGACCACACCGCCTGCCCTCAGTGTTCCCGGGTCCAATGGACACCCAATCCAGTGCTACGGAGCCCTGGAAACCACGCCCACCAGGTCCAGGACTTATGTTGTCACCCTAAAACAAAGTTGTGACAAAAACACCCTAGCCAAGGTAGGGAGGGTGGGAGAGTGGAATTAAAATCGTGCCGGATGGCGCACAATGCAGCCTTGAATAGGCCTGCCCACCAATAGGGGGCCTGGAAAGAGCGGAGGCACTGCCTCCCAAGTCCCTACCACTAATAGGTTGTGCTCGGGGGTTCCGAGCCAGACAATCATGGCCTCTTCCCTTTTGCAATACAAGCTGGGACATGTAGTTCCAGGACCCGGTGCAAAAGAGCCACCATTTCCCCCCCAGCAGCCAATGGTGGGCCTTCTCACCAGCCCAAAGGCTGCTGGGGCAAAACAGGCCTCCGCAATTGCGGAGACTTGGGCGCCTTCCACCTCAGCAACAACACCGACCAGGTAAGTCGAGCGACGCCATTTATAGGAGGCCATCAACACACACACCCCGCATCATTGTTCCCCATCATTATCACAGAACAAAATTAACCACAGAGAACAGAGCCCCACTAAACAAGTGTTAAGACTCTTCTCTTGTTTTCTGATAAAAAAATAACTAGAGGAAAAGAGTATTGTTTTTGTTTTATATTTTTTAAAAATACATCTGCATTATCAACTTTTATCAGAGTTCTCAAAATCCAACTTCTGAGATTTAGATGTGGGGTGAGATCTGAGGTGGGGGTCTCAGTCTCAGGTCAGTTGGACCCAACACAAGACTAAGTAGCAGCAGCAGCCAACTCTGGCCCCCATCAGTGTCCAGTGCAACAAGAACCCCTCCACAATGTGTTGGAGTAGGTCCTTGAGGAAATCTGGAACCTCAAAAAAATATGCAAATTCTAGTGAAGGAATTTTCTACCGATTGTAGGAAGAAAATGCTTAGTTTATAAACAAACTGTGGGAAACAGCTTGCTATTCAGTTTAACTACAGTGTGACTATATTTATTGATGACTAGGAAAACAATATTTTTAATGAATCTGAATTAGGGTAGCAATCCTCCTTTCATCAAATGTGACAATTCATTATATATAATGAAGGAGAATTCTTCATAATCCTTCATACGTCCATTCTTTAGCTTCTTAATGCACTGTTGGAGGAGCCATTCAAATTGCTGGTCATATGTCCCACCACCAGAAAACTCCAGCCTTCCAATATATCAGAAAAGTAGAAAACAAGCCCATGATATATTTGGGAGAGAGAGAAAGTGATCAGTATCTGATGCCTTCAGCACTATGTGGTCCTTTAATCACTTTTTCAGAGTAGCATTTTGGAGGGCCTCCCTCAGGAGATCAATAGCTCATCATGTCTTCAATATGACTTGCATTCCCCTGTGTTTCTGGTTTAGCTCCCCCCACACTATTTCCTCAGGAAGAAAATATTCCTTTTTGAATTCTAGCCTGTTTTTTCTCCCTCTGTAACAGAAGAGCAGGAGATACGTGGTTCTACAGATTTTGTTGGACTGCATCTCCCAAACGGCATGGACAACATAATTAATGATGAGACCTAATAGGTACTGTAGTCCAGCAACTTCTATACGGACTCACATTTCTCATCCATACGTTAGAATGGCAATATGAGCCATGCATTAGTACTAACTCACTTGATGGTTTTGGAAAAGTTCCTAAATGTAGCTGACAATAACAGTTTTGACTACAATATTTACAACAAAGGATTTTGTTTATGAGAATTAGCATTCATGCACAAAAAGATAATTTCATTCCAAACAAATATAGCCTTCAATTCCCAAAGGCAATTAATTTCTATGTTAATTCAATTAAAGATCTACAGTGCAGCATGTACATTTGTTCTATTTCTTGTTTTTCTTGTAAGATGGAATTATGTAAATAAAAGAAGACAACACATGTTATGGTTAACACTTCGAAAACACAACAAACTCAAACAGGTAAAGCAAGGCAGCTTGTGTTTACTCTTCATTCTTTAAAGACATCAACCTTATATTCTAATGGCATTACTTAAGATACTAATATACTGAGACTGTGATCGCAAATAAACGTATTAGCAATTTTCCTGTTTTTTTATGTGAATTACATATTGAATTTATATTTGTTTGGTATAATAATTGTTTATAGGACATTAGATTATTTATAATATTTCTTGGTTCAAAAAACAGTCTGAAAGACAATGCAATATGACAGATGAATACATGAGCTTTAATATGCTATTGTAGGGCTCTTGTGAGGGTAGCTGTATAGAGGAGCCTGAAATCACACAATGAAATCAGCCTGAGTTCCATAGAGTGCCTCCCTCCCATTTTCAGAGGAACAGAGGTGGTATATGATATGATAAAATGACATTTTCATTTGGCTTAATCCATAGCAATTGTCACAATGTTGTCAGAATAAAGAAACATAACATGTTTAAAATGCTATTATTTTTTTAAAATATTTTTTTTAGAGTTTATGTCCAGTACAATTCTGGAATACCTTTGTGTCATTTCTGTCAACCAATATTTTCACCATATTAAATATCCAAGACTGCTTACAATTTATACCATTTCCTACGTCTCTGAGTTTCTTTAAACTTTTTCATGTCAATATGTTTTCTCTGCTAAGAAATATCACATTTATAGGATATGGACAACATTTAAGATAAATTAAGAAAAAGGAAAAGCCTACCTATGCTTTCTGTCACAGTCACAATTCACTTGGGTATATTAATTGACAAGGTACATAGAAAGTGAAAGGGGTGGGGGAGAGTAAAATCATCCACAGTCCTCAACACTATCCTTCAACTACACAAGGGGCTTATCCTCAGACTAGCCAAACTAAATAATAATAATAATAATAATAATAGTCTGGTAGCAGCATTTTTTAAAAACAAACAGAAGATTCTGGATTGTTTTTAAAGCTGTCTGGGATATTTTTAAACCCTTTCTAGAGAACTCTGGGCATGTCACACTCTCTCATCCTCAGTGGAAGGCAATAGCAAACCTCCTCTAAACAAATCTTGCCAAGGAAACCTCATGAGCCTTAGCATCACCACAAATCAGAAATTACTTGAGGACACGCTACAACAACAACAACAACAACAACAACAACAACAACAGAGAACACTGAATTAAATATAGATCATGGGAAAAGGAGGAAGGGAAAAAAACAACACAAAAGCGAAAGATCTTCTTCAAAAGATACACCTAGTAAAAAGAAAGAAACAAAAAAGGTGCTCCTCACCACCACTGCCACTTCTGTTCAAGGATCAAGAACTTTTGCCAATCTGTGTTCATGTTGTTTCAAAATGGATTCAGAAGAGGCTGTCTATCCCCCCCACCCCCAGAAGTGACCAACACTACTTCCATCTTATCTGGATTAAGCTTCAGTTTACTCAGCTGCACCCACTCCTAAAATGTCCACAAGAACAACTTCGTAATCTCCACTACCCTCTTGCGATCAGAACTGGAAACTCTTACCGATTTAAATGTTGATTAAATAATATAAAACACTTCCTCCCCCACAAAAAAACAAAACAAAAAACAAGAAACAAGCTGTTTCTTCTTCATGGCCCCCTGCCCTTAAAAAAAACCCTACTTCACAGAAATATTTCTCTTATTACTAGTGATTTGTTTTGTCCTTTCAATATCTTCCATATCAGCTCATTTCTTGAAGCATTACATATGAAAGCAAAGTAAAGGCCAAAAGAGCAACAAGAGGTGAAAGGAAGAAAAATCTTCAAAGTGAAACAGGAGTTTTGGCTGAGAAACAATCAGTGTGATGTGGCAAATTTTTCACCTTGCATTCATATGTATAAAAGTAAGACTTTGAAACACTGTAGTAAGGGAAAATTTGATACTAGAAGCATAACAACATACACACATCCTGAGATCATGGGGAAAATACATATAATAGGGAACAGTGAAAATATATGGTAAATGAGATCATTCCATCCTGAAATTAACAGAAGGACATTAAGGAATGCAGGTCAATTCTTGAGAAGTTAAAAACACAGATTATAAGAAAAGAACCTAAGGTAGACATAAGCTAATTTTCATACAGCAACAGAAGGTTAAAACTTAAATGTTTGATAAGCCTGCAAAAATCCTTTCACATACGTTGGAATTTAAACAGTAAGACAAATTTCAGAACTACATTTAAAATAAATTAATCCATTCTGGACAGGATAATCTCTTGAGTACAGTAACAGGGGCATGATATTTTGAGTTATAGAGATGAGGGTTTTTTTTTTTTTTTTTGGTTTTTGTTTGGTTTTTTTGAGAACAGAAGATTAAGTAGTAACAAATTTACAGTACTTTGTAAGAATCTACATGTTTTCTCTAGGCTGGGTTTGGTAACTCAAGTGAGTCATAAATAGTGTGTTTCGAGATGACATATTTTCACGTACGTAAAAGACTAACTAATATTTGTCTATTTTTATATATTTTAAATAATTGTTATTTAATTAATTTAATTAATAGAAATGTTCAGTTTGCTTATTAGTGTTTCATCCTGGTCTAAAAAAATGCTATCAGTCATATTTTGATTTTTTTTAAAGATTTTTTTAAAAAAAGTCACGTTTATATTATCAAACACTGTGTATTCTCACAATATTAGGATTGTTGCAATAACAGTATGTCAAATTGTGTGCATTTTTTAAAAAAAAACTTATATTGATCTTCAAAGGTTTAAAAAGACTTTTATGCCATCTATATTCCTGTCCTCTCCTAATGGATGCTGAGAGGTATGATTAATGAATTGAAAAGGCTGATTTCATGACTCATGGACAAGCATTATACATATGCTTAGGACACTGTGTCAGGCAGAAGTAAAAATAATACTTCCAAATATTGAGTAAAGTCTTTTCCCTATCCCCAGCCAGTCCTTTTATGTTCAATTATTACATTTAAATTGGGTCACTAGCTCTTGTAAAATATCATCACCATCATCCAATCATCATTATCACCTTACCAGCCTCTCCCCACGGATCAAGGTGCGAACAGCAACAGATTAAAATAAAATACAACACAGACCAGTTAAAAACAGAAAGCATATTAAAACAATAGTCCATGATTTAAAATTCATAATTTAAAAATAACCTGTCTAGGCCAGAAGAGATTTTTTTTTAATTTACTTAATTTCTATGTCACCTCTCTCCCAGAAAGAAACCCAAGGCAGCTTATAAGATAACATCTAAAATCAAAACTTTGCAATAAAAAATTAAATCAATGAAAATCCTCGATTTAAAACAATATAAAATTCACATGAAACATATCAAGTTAAAAATGTCACTAAACACCCCATATAAAACACCTCTCTTGATAACACATTAAAAGCTTGCTTGAATAAAAATGTATTTAAAATTGCTTTAAATTCAGACAGCATATTTAGCTGACTCTCTCCTGGCAGTTCATTCCACAATCTAGAGGTGGTCCTCTGGATTACAGTTGTCAGTCTAGTTCTGGCTAACTGAAGTAAATGTCTACCAGTAGAACTGAGTGTAAGGGGAAGATTATACAAGAGGAGGCATTTCTGATAGGTAACCTGGATCCAAATCATGTAGCACTTTACAGTTTACCTGTAAACTGACAGCCAATGGAGTGATTTTAATATTGGTGTGATATATTCACTGCTGGATGTACCAGTAACCAACCTGACTGCCATGTATTGAACTAACTGAAGTTTCTGAATTTGGTACAGATGTAGCCCAATATACAACACAGTGTTGCAAAACTCCAGCCTCAAGGTTAACAGCATATATTCTACCATCTTTAGGTCCTCCATTAGGAAGAGGTGCAGCTGGTGTAACAGCCAAAGGTGATGGTAATCACTCCTGGCCTTCCCATCGGTCTGAGTTGTCATTTGGAGCAACAGATCCAGAAGCACTCCCAGTCTGGAAGCACAATATTTCAGGAGGAGAATGAACCCATCCAGGACCGGTTTAGACACTTCCAAAACCAGGTTAGGACCCTTGATAGTAAGCACCTCTGTCTTGTCTGGATTAATCTTCAGGATCGTCCCACCTCATCCCACCCATTGCCTCCTCCAGGCATTCATTCATTCTGTAGCTGAGGATTTTTTGTTTTGTTTTGTTTTTTGTTGTTTGATTTTTGAAGGCATGGACAAAAATATATTTGGGTGTCATCAGCATACTGAGTGCCATGCCACTTCCGTTATTCAAGAAATGGCTTCTCCGTGAATGCTTTGACAACAGGAGAGAAGCGAGATGCCTCAATGGCGATTAAGAAGAGCAACCAGTTATCCCACCTTCGTGTTCAGGAATGCTTCAGGGACATTTTGCTGGCATTTTAGCAATGGTAAGTGCCTGTGTGAAAGAGTCCTACATTAACAAGTACTTCACTGGATTATGCAATTATTCAGTAAAGAGAGTTACCGTAGTTATGCATTTATTAAATTATACCATTGTTCACATTAATATATTGCTTGCTTGCTTTCTGTTTTTGAAATCATGTACTAGAAGGGCCAAGAAATTAGTTTTAATGTATGTACATTGAGTTTTAAAGCCAATGTGGTGTAATGGTTAAAGCGCTGGACAATAACTCTGGAGACCAATGCACTGCGATGGCTGTTGCTCACAGTTCCCTCCTGTGAAGGTGTGGAACGATGGTGGGAGGAACAGTAAGAAAAGAAAGAAAAAAAGGACACAGCAGTGTGGCTTGAAGCTGTGCTGTGTATGTTCATGACATGTGTACTCCAGCCGCCTTTGGAGCAGTTAGTGGGGTTTCAACGCCTGCCACTGCTGCCATTTATATTCCCAAAAGCTGCTTTTTCCTGCCTATCTGTTTTCTGCCCCTGATACTCTGGGTGTATCTACACTGTAGAAATAATGCAAACTGATACCACTTTAATTACCATTGCTCTATCATACAGAATCCCGGTATCTGTGGTTTTTTGAGGCAGCAGCATGCTTTGGCAGAGAAGGTTAAAAATCTTGAAAACTACAAATCCCAGGATTCCATAAGATGTAGCTACAGCCCTTAAAGTAACCTCAACGTGCATTATTTCTACATTGTTGATGCACTCTATCTTGCAAAATTTGGTATAGTATTAAAAAAACAAAACAAAACTCTCCAGCATAACTATCAGGCATTAAATACCAAGGATTGTGCTCCCTGTGCTGATCACTCTCAAGCTATGAATTTATTATACAGTACTAATTATACCTAGCTGAAAATTCTGTAGCAGATCCCTCTACATAAAAGCTCTCTCTCTTGAATTTAGTTGTGCATCATGCATATGATGTTACTGATGAGTCTGTGTTTATAATAAAATTCAGACTTTTAATGTGAAAGTATGTATACAAAATGTGTCCATTATGTGCAAATTATTTGTTCTTCCCCTATTCATTGTGGGCTTTCCTCATATTTTTTTTGATATTATCATATTGTACATGCATTTAAGTGGCAGGCATATTGTTGAAGAGTCACTGAAATTTTGGAGTGTTTCCTAGTCTTTCTCTGTACCACACAACTCTAGAAATTTGAGATCCATTATACTACCACAGCTCCATCCTATGGAATCTTGTGATTTGTATTTGGAGAGGTATTTGTCTATAGGGGAGCTCCAGTGCCTTCTCCTGAATGACATGGTTTCAAAGTACTATAACTACACCATGTGGATGTCCCTGTGGAATATATGAAATCTGTCATTATAAATGGAAACTTTCACTGAACTCTAAGGATTATGCAATGGGCATCTGTGATATAACTACTGCAACAAGGCCCAAAGACAAGTAAAATATGTGAGATGTTCAAGATGAGAAAATTTATCTTGACAGTATTCAGATACTGGATTTGAAAATGTGTGTTATTTTAGATACAAAAAATGTAGTATGATATGAAACTAGGAAAGCTACAAGTACATTAATTCCTGCTAGGGTTGTTCCAGCAACAAGCTCTGTTCTGATGATGCCTCTGATGCCATGAAACATTTCACAAGATTTAAAAGCTGGCTACTTTTCATGTCACATAATTGCTCGTGTACATTTCAGATGGGTGGGAGATAGGGGGTGGGGATTTCACAACATAAGAACAATCCTGAAATATAATTGAAAACCATTACAATTTCAAATGTATTTTTCTAGTTAAGAAAAAAAGAATGACTTACAACAAATTAAGTAGTAATTAAATAAAATACTGATTTTTAGTTGAAGAAGACATTCTAGAAAGAGTTCTACCTTCACAGATGCATTATTAGCAATGCTATGAAGAAAGATGACCACTGAAATCTGGACATGAAAATATTACCATATATACTCATATACAAGTTGACCTCGTGTATGAGTCGAGGGAAGGTTTTAGGGCAAATATCATGGCTTTTGATACAGACCATGGATAAGTTGAGAGTAAAGCTTAAAACACTCTATTCTGTCTGGTGGCAATGTTTGCAATGCCTGGATGGGGAAATGGGAGTTATAGTGGCTCTCCCCCTGTAGCAGAGAAGCGACCTCTGTCCTCTAAGGCAGGGAAGCATCAAAGAGCCCCTACCACTGCTGCCATTTATACTCCCAGGCATTTCAACAGGCACCCAGAGACTGCCTCAACAGGAAGAGGGGGGTGTCCCCCATACTTTTAAAAAAACTGGTCACCATGCATGCGCACACACAAAAACAAACCATCCCTCCCTCCCTCAGCAGGAACTTTATTTTTATTTATTTCCATGATTTATATCCCCCCCCCCCTTCTGCGGGGGGGGGGGGGAGATCACTACACACACACTGCCCCTCCCACTCCACCATGCTTCACCAGCTCTTTCACAAATCGCTACCTCAGGAGGAAGCGTGGATGCTTCTTTTAGGACCTTTCTGAATACTATTACCATTTTGACCCATATATACATCGACCCAAGATTCTGGAGTCAAAAGCAGGACAGAGTGGCTTTTATATGGGATAGGTGTTTAAGAGCATGTGTTTTAACTTTTGCATGCTTTAATCTTAAAATTTTACTGTTTTAACTGGGTTATTTTAATTTTTTTAAAAAAACCTTGTTTTTAAGGTGTTATCTTGTGAGCTCCCTTAGGTCCCGTTTTGGGAGAAAAGTGGCATAAAAATGAAATAAATAAATAAAATGAATAAATCAGTTGTGTTCCCACTGAGCTTGAAGCAGTACAGGTGGACTAGATGTAAAACCTAAAATGGATTTGCCTATACTGGAGGATCCACAGTTCACCCTGAAGTATAGGAATAAGAAATCTGGTGATTTTGACCAAAAATAGGTTGCTTATTAGTTAAAAACAACTGTTATTTGTGTATAGTTTATAGCCCATATTTCCTTTCTATAATGCATTCACAGAGCATAGAACATCAAGTTAGACAAATGATGTCACAAACCATAGTTCACACCTCTTTTCTGTTACAAAGGCGGGTTACAGACTGCCATTTAGGATGCACTCCACGCGTCCTAGGGTTAGGAAGGGTTGCCCCTTCCTAACCGGTCCTGTTCCCAACACGCGCAGAGCGTGTCCTAAATGGCAGCGCCCATCCACATGGGCGCTGCCATTTTTACGTCTTGGACACACAGTGTCCAGAGGTGGCGCACTGGAAGTGACGCAGCGAGTGCGCGCCTCGTGCTGCCACTTCCGAGCCAAAAAAGAGCAGCATTTCGGCGCACTTTTTTTGCTGCGGCTGGAAGCTTCACGGTCTGGCCGCTGGGGCTTCCTGCTGCAGCTAATGGCGGCGGCAGCAGACCGCCCGCTTTAGGGCGGTCTGTAACGCACCAAAGTGATGCTGTAAAGCAAAGAGTTCTGTGGTGGAACAGGAGCTCCATCCATTGCTTTTTAATGTTTTCTCAACTGTAATTTTGCACCATCCAGTTTTATGACCAACATACATTTTAAGTTTGAAGACCACCCCAAATAGTTCCTGAATTATGCTTGCTGGTGAAATTCTCAGTATCATGGATTCCTCCCTCCCACCCCAACTTATAAAACTGCTTTGTCCCTTTTCCACAACTGCACAAAAATTATTCCTTTTGAACATTTGTTTTTGAAGTACACGTTTTGTATGCATTTTATCCTAAAATATGCAGTTTGTTTGATTTTATCCTGAAATATGCAAAACAAAATAAAGTATCAGGTTCACATTAATGTGATATAATATAAAATTGAGAACCGCCGTGGTATAGTAGCTTGAATGTTGGAGTATGACTTTGGAGACCAAGGTTTAAATTCCTGCTCAGCCATGAAAACCAGTGGGTGACTTGGGGAAGTCAAATTTTCTCAGCCTCAGCGGAAGGTAAGGGCAAACTCACTCTGAAGAAATCTTGCCAAGAAAACTCTTGAAATCTCATCTGGTGTTTCTTATAGTTCCTTGTGGCAGGTAGAACTAACAGTGTTAAAAATCTACTACATGGTAATCTATTTTCTAAACTTCCTTTTCCATAGATCTGAGAAATAGAGGGATTTTACGGTATATGCAATCATAACTTAACTTTTGAAATTCACATAACTGCTTGCATTTTAATCTGTGTTCCAAGTGAAGACTTATAGTACCGATACCAACATTCACAAGTTCTTATTTCTTACTACCCACACTCTTCATCCTAGCTGTCTTCTCAGCTATTAAACAAAACTCATCTAGGGGTGGTTCCTTTAAGAAAGCAACATATCATGTGGTAAGAAATCTATATTTTAGTCCTTTCCAAGGTCCAAGACCCAACTCTTTATCAAGTCACAGTGCTGGCCCAAGGCATGTTGCTGTCTGGGTAAGTTGCCTGGGAGGGCGTCGCCACAATAAGACATGAGCCATATGTGGAGGAAAGGCCACAACTTTATTCACGCAAAACCAGCAGCCAAAAGGTAGGGTTGGCCAAAAGCATGAGGTCTGGATCATCGTACAACCCGCTGTTGTAAGATACTGGCCAGTCATATATCAGCAAGATATCAGGATGAGCTAGGGGCTGATGGAACGCCCTCTCATAGCCATGCAACCTAGTGATTGCATTCAAATTAAATCCCCTAGTCACCGGGAAGCGGTGTCACGTTATGGCCCCCGCAATGGCCACAACGCATGTCCTCATTGCTCCCGTGTCCCATAGGGACTCCCGATACAGTGCTATGCAACCATATAGACCATGACCACCAGATCCAGACTCTCTGCTGCTGCTACAAAAGGCAGTTACGCAGTAATGCCTGCCGCCAACCCTACCAACACAAAGCGCACAAAGCAGGAGTCCAAGAGGAAGCTGCCAAGCCGGCCTGCAATCCTGTCCAAAAGGACATATTGAAAGGAAACAGCATGCTCCACTTGCGTCTAAGGCAGCGAATCGACGGCAAAATGCTGGTGCCGATTGTCCAAACCTTTAGCGTGTCACAACTGAAAAATAGAAATTAGCAAACAATAATAAGCTGCAATCTTAACAACACAAGCAGCAACGGAAAACATGGAAACCATTCCCATGAAGTAAGGGAAATACAAGGAATTAACTGACATTGCAAACCCAGAGCATGGTCAAATAGAAAGCTCCCAATAGCAGCTATTTGGAAGCAAGCCCAACTCCAGGATTAATAGGAGAGGCAGGACGCCTGGCCTGAGAAAACTGCGATGAGGAAGGAGCATCAGGACAAGACAACCTGGCATGTGAGCCTCTACAAAAGGCACAAAGGTGATCGAACTTGCACTGGGTGCGTATGCACTTGCCAACATTAAAATCCCAGCACAACAGACCCTTATCAGCAAATTGAGATGAAACTTGGGACAGTGCTCGTGGTGCAGCCCGAGTGCCTACTTCCAGCAGCCAAATTTCATTGTGGAGCAGGTCCCAACGCTCCCTGGAATTCTGCGAAGCATACTGCCTGAATGCTGCATCATAGGCGATAGCCGCTGTGTCTCCTGCAAAAGCCTTGGCCCTGAGAACATTAAGTAAATGGCCGTCTAAATGCCACGCTCGCTCAGGGAAGGCCATAGAGACTACCGCTTTAAAGATGGTGAAGCCCTCCAACCAGTTAGCAATGATGTGCTCAGCCGGTGCAACCTTGGGCTCCTTCTTGGCCTTCTTCATCGAAGTAACAGCAATAGCCTCCTTGCCCTTAGGCTGGAGGAGGGTGAAGACATCCACGTAGCATCCCCGAAGAATGAGCTTTCTAACCTTGCTAGATAAGTGAGCTCCCGGAGGGCGCTCACCTGGAGCACAAATAGGTAAATCATTCATCTGTGGATCTACCCACACACCCTGGAGTCCTGGACGCCAGGCACGCCTCATGATGGCCCAGCGAGGCAGGCCAGGAACCAAGGCATGATCAACCCAAAAACCATCCCTCCCGCATGGAACATTAGGTTGAGGTCCACCTGCAACTGCAGGTTGCTCGGACCCCGCAAAATGGGCCATTCACCGTCTCCTCTTGGCCTTCCTTTTCCTCTTCCATTCCTTGCGCCGATCAGCCGATGACGACGCTCCAAGCCCCCTTTCATCATCTGATGAAGAAGAAGATGAACTGGAACTGGACGAATCCGAGGAGCTGGGCGCTGGTTCCCTCACCATCTGAGATGCAGGAACAAAAGAAGGCGCAGCAGTGGCAGGCTGACTGGAAGTTGTAGCCTGCTGAATCAGGACAGCAATGGACCTTGATAAATTGGCGACTATCTTGGGTGAAAGTGAAGATGCCACCACAGGCAGTGGAGGAGATGAATCTGCGGGAGGCTCTGCAACAGGCGTCCCTTTGGGAGTGGAAGCTCTGTGTGTCCGTGCCATGCCAGCCCATGACCTTCTGGGCAATCCAGACTGACCCCTAGTAGTAGGCCTGGATGCCGAAGGCACAGGAGGTAGCTTTGGAGGCATACTGATAATCCCAAAGAACCAGCAAAAGCAAGCCACAAAACCGCACCAGGCAAAATAAACCAAGTTCAAAAACTTACTTCAGCCGAGGCTGAGAGTGTGTGCCTACAAAAAAGGAGGGGGGAGGGCATCCCACTGATAAATGTCAATGAGCCTGTCTGGAAGCGTCTCCCAAGAGCTCTGTTCCAACTAAAACCACTAGGCCACACAGTCACAAATTACAAAAGAAGAGTGCAGGGCTCCAGCAGGCCTGAAATTGCCGAAGCAACAAAATGGCCACCAGGACAAAACAAAATGGTGGGTGCAACTATTCCCGCCAAAAAAAGGCAGGGAAAAACCCACCCAAGCGGGGGAGAAGCAAGGGGCAACGCTAGGAGGAGGCAAATGCCGCCCTCCACAAGCCCACTCACCTTAGCTCCCAAATCAGCCCAGACCCGGGCCAAGAGCCAAGAGGGAGGGCAAAGCCCTCTGTGCTCGCCTCCTGCTCCTCTCAGCTTGGCTCTGCACACCAGCAGAGCCAAGCAGCAAATGGCACCGTGCACTGGGCAACTGGGCCTAAATAGGCCATGCCCAGGGGGTTGCTGGGAAGGGAGTCGCCCCGCCCCCAGAGCAGCCAAACCAATCAGTCGCCCTGGAGGACCGAGGCAACCATAGAGAGGGACTATCCGCCCCCTAGAGCGGCCTTTCAGAGGCGGAAGTACCTCCCTTTCCCTCCCCAGCAACCAATCGCCAGCAAGCACGCCCCAGCAAAGCATGATGGGGCACTCCACCGAGCCTGCGTCGCCGCTCCGGTGGCAACACGGCCTGCCCGCTCAGTCGGGCGGCCGTCTTTTGGTGCAATCTTTCATTCTATGCAGAAAGTTCAGCTGGACCATTAGTGATGGTAGATGGTAGAACCTCCTCCTGGAGACAACAAACTTTGAAGATGCAGGGCAAGACAAGTATCACACCGGACTATCACTTATTGCCCAGAGCAACTGCACCCATTCTGCATATTAGCAGTCAGTACTGAAGAAGAAGAGAAGATAGGAGGAAGGAACATCAATCTAAGATATGTGAATGACACCACACTAGAAACAGAAAACATCACAGACCTGGAACAGTTACTAACAAGAAAGTGCAAAGGCAGGCTTACTGCTGAATATAAACAAAACAAGAATAATGACCATGGAGGATATATATAAATTCAACCCAAATAATGAAGAAATCAAAATAGTTAAAGATCTCCCATACCTTGTATTAAACACTGATCAGAAAGGAAACTGCAGTCAGGAAATCAGAAGACTAGAAATGGGAAAGGCAGCAATGAAAAAATTGGACAAGATTCCAAAGTGTAAAGAAATACAACAGAGCACTAAAGTTATAATTATCCAGTCTATTATATTCCCATCAATATGTACAGATGTGAGAGCTGGATAGCAATTAAAGCCAACAGTAGGAAAATAAACTCGTTGGAGATGTAGTGCTGGAGAAGAGTGCTGAGGATACAAACAAATGGGTCCTCAAATTAATCAAGCTTGAAATCTCCCCAAAAGTCAGGATGATCAAATTGAGGCTGTCATACTTTGACCACATCATGAGAAGGTATAACTCATTAGAAAAGATGATAATGCCAGGAAAGGTAGAAGGTAACAGAAAGAGAGAAAGGCCACACTCCAGATGGCTAGACTCAATCAGGGAGGTCATGGGCCTGAATCTGCAGGGCCTAAGCAGAGACGTGGAGCAAGGGGGGGATTGGATGTCTCATCCACAAGATCATCATGAGTTGGGGGTTGACTCAAGGGCACAAACAAAAATTGTCCACTCAACCATGTGGAAATATGTAAGGATGTACAAAAATAGCAGCTAATTATACTTTGTTAGTGAGGCTTCATTCCATAGAGCAAAAAGAGAGAGAAAGCTTCTGTTGGTTTTAAATGTGAATTTAATTAGCTATTAGCTAGCATGGAGAATCTCTTTAGTTTAGATCTCAGATAAAGACCTCTAAATATTTCTTGCTGATATAGTACATTGTATGTGACATAAATAAGAAGTGTCATCACGTTAAATGGGACTGTCAAGTGTGTGTACATAGGGTTACATTTGCAGAGTATCTCCATCAGTAATGCTTTAATGGTGGATATTGGACTGTCTAGCCAGCATGCATTGAAATAAAAATTAGACAGAGGAGTGAGATGGTTTAGTGACTCTATTCCAATTTTAATCTAAAACTGCAATAAACCTTCGAATGTGCTGAAGAATTAAGGGCCCATAAACTATGGAATGCATATCATTCACAGTGTGTTTCTGCATAATTTTTATTGTTCTGTTAGTAACAATCACAAATATACTGCACACACAAAACTGAAAAGTAAAAATTAGTAACTTTAAGAGGAATCCCACAGAATGTGAATATAAAATAAGCTGTATCAAAAAGCATACAAGCTGTGGATAAAATTGATTCATTGAATGTTTATGAGTTCGCTGGTTGCAATAACTTAAAGCATTTAAATCCAGGCATGGAAACAAGGCACAGCAGAACCTTAAATCTTTATACTTTTAACAAACAGAAGTGCTCCCATAAAACTTTTAATTCTGTTGTTTTTAGTAATTTGAATTCTTTGGCTTCTTCTTCTGAGTCACAAATATGCATGTTTGGTTGTTGTTGTTCTTGTGCCTTGAAGTCATTTTCAACTTTATTGACCCTAATGCAAGCCTGTCATAGTGTTTTTTTGGCAGCATTTGTTCAGAAGAGGTTTTCCATTGCCTTTGTCTGAGCCTGAGCGGATATGACTTTCCCAAGGTCACCCAGTGGGTTTAATGGCTGAGTTTAGTCTAGTAATATGTAAGTTTAACATATTGAAAAATCTTTAAGAGGCTGCATTATTGTTTCAAATTACAGTTTTAAATTGCTTTTTATAATTTAAAGTGCATGCTAAAGCATGACCGCTTCTAAACTCCAGGGGTTCATGGATGAAGAAGATAAACTACGGTACATGCATTTCAGGGTCCAAACACACAGGCCAAAGGACAGCTGCCAGACTGCCCCGGCAAGTCGCATTGCCGCCGGGAGGCCGCGCCAGCCTTTGGGGCTTTGCTGGGCCTGGGGTGCCCCAGCATGCCTTGCTGGGGCAGCTGGAACCTGTGATTGGCTGAAAGAGGGGCCGGAGGAGGACTTCTGGGGAGAGGCCTCTCTAGGAATTGGGAGGACCTCTCTATGTTTGCTCCTTCCGGTCCACCAAGGCAGATGCTGGCGCTCTGCCTGGAGGGGAAGGAGCAATTTTCTCCTGACCCCTCCTCTTGTCTGGCCAATATAAGGCCATGTGGCCTGGTGTTCAGGGCCATTTTAGCTTGGCTCCCCACCCTCTCTCCCTGGGATTGGTGTTTTGCTAGTCACAACTAAGGGGCAGCAGCATAGGTCATGGATCTGGTGGGAGTGATTTCCATGGCTGCGGAGCACTGGAGTGGGAGTCCTTTGGGACCCGGGTGCACTGAGGGCATATGTTGTGGCCATTGCGGGGGCCATAACATTATTGCGTAGCCCGGTGACTAGGGGCTCAGGGGAAAACATGCGATTGGATGGTTGCATGGTTGCGAGATGGCGTTCCCTAGCCCCTATGTCATCCTGAGGTACAGCTGTGGACAGGCCTTTTCAGTCATCGATCAACCAGGGGGTTGTTCGATAATCCAGATCCTGACCTCATGCTTTGGGCCAACCCTACTCTGTTTGCTGTTTGATTACATAAAGTTGTGGCCTTTTCCTCCAGTACTGTCTATGTGGTTATTGTGGCGGCACCCCTCCTAGGCAAAATAAAGCTGCTTTGGGACATTTTGGAGCTATGCTATTTAAATGCTGCATGAGTCCTAAGAGGCCAGAAGCTGTGCCAAAGCCACGCTCCAATCCTAAGGACTAGAGCGCAGCTTTGACACAGCTTCTGGACTCTTAAGATGTGTGTGTCATTTAAACAGCATACCTCCAAAGTGATCTGAAGCAGCTTTATTTTGGCCTGGCTGTCTGGGCCCTCAGTCTGATTTCAGACCTGGTTATGAATAAATAACTAATTTTTTTTATTTCTATCCCGCTTTTTGCCAGGCAATCAAAGTGGCGTACAACAAGTTAAAATGCATCCATATATACCTAAGGCCCCCCCCCTTAAAACAAGATTAAACAGTATAAGATTAAAACTACATATTAAAATCTGACTAATCCAAATTATGGAACTGAAACAGCTTTAGCCACCTTAGTGAATGACCTATGCAGGAAACTGGATATGGGGTGTGCGTCCCTATTGGTTCTGCTGGACTTCTCAATGGCTTTCAATACCATTGACCATAGTATCCCTCTGAGTCACCTCTCTGAGATGGGAACTGGAATTACTGTTCTACAGTGGCATTGTTCTTTCCTGGAGGGTGTCTCTCAGGGGGATTCCTGTTTGGCTCCCTGACCTATGGAGTCTCTCAGGGTTCAGTCTTATGCCCTATGCTATTTAACATCTATATGAAACTGCTGGAAGAGATTGTCCAGAGTTTGGGGTCATCTGTCACCAGTATGCTGATGATACCCAACTCTATTACTCCTTCCCACTTAATTCCAAAGGAGCCTTTCCTGTGTTAAAAGGGTGCCTGGCAGTTGTGATGGATTGGATGAGGGCAAAAAAATTGAATCATAAACCAGGCAAGACAGAGGATGCTCCTGGTCAGTCAAAAGATAGATCGGGGAACATGGATTAGATGGGGTTCCACTCCCCCTGAAATGGCACGTTCACAGTTTTGGAATAATTTAACATTGAGCTTGGAGACCCAGGCTTAAGCATTGACTGGGAGTGTTTTTGCACACAGTTAAAGCTAGTGTGCCAAGGCACACACCTGGAAAAATGAGATCTGGTCACGATGGTACATGCCTTGGTTACCTCCCATTTTGCTTGCTATAAGGCACTCTATGTGGGTCTGCCTCTGAGAAGTGCTAATAAGCATCAGTTGGACCAAAGAGATGCAGCCAGGTTATCAACTGGGGCTGGCTGATCTGAGCACAAAACTCTCTTGTTGCAACATCTTAACAGACTGCTGGTCTGTTTCCAAGCACAACTCAAAGTGCTAGTTTTGACCAAAAAACAAACAAACAAAAAAACCCTTATACAGCTAGGGTCCAGGTTATCTGAAGGACCATACTTTCCTTTATGAGCCTAGTAAAGATATAAGATTATCTGGAGAGGCCTTTCTCTCTGTCCCATCACCCTCTCAGGCTTATTTGGGCCGCTCTTTGACTTTCCAGACTTATATTGAAAAATCATTAGGCTGCTAAAATCATTCAGCTGAGCTGAAAACATAAATATTTATATATCTGTGCTTCCTTTCTGTAACAACAGTTACAACTGTACCACAAAACATGTGTCCATTCTTGACCATTCCAGCTTTCCATTTTGTTAACTGAAGAACATAGGAAGGTATCTTAAACTATTTTCCACATACACCAGTATTGTCAACAATGCCTGGCAGCAGCTATCCAGGAATTCAAGTGGTATTCTTTCCTAACACAACCTAGAGATTTCTGGTATTATCTAGTGGACTCTTGTCCAAGTATTAACAAGTGCCAACTCTGCTTAAATTCAAAAAGGGGGTGAGATTTTGGGTGCATTCAGGATGAAATGAAGTGGAATTTCATACCAATCAACAAGTGGAAAAACACAGGACAGCAGATTATACTTGCATATCAATGTGCTTGCAAAATTAGTCTCAACTGAACCACAGAGTTTTTGGGATGTATTTCTGATTAGAATCCAAACTATTGTCTACATCACTAGCTTGCTATGATATATACAGCCTTGACAGTGGATTGGAATACAGCAATATTAAATTTTTATTTTCTTCTGCTTTGAAAAGAAAAGTAACATCTGAATATCATTTAAGGCAAAATGAAGGTTCAGGATGCATTCCAGGAAAGGAACTAAATAATATAATCAAGGTGTTTTATGCTACAGGCCCACCTGGAATAATTATTACGGAGAGATTAGTGAGCCTATTCTATGCTCTGATGGCTCCATGTAGTGTTAGTTTAGTGCACTGAAGTGCATGTAATAGATTGAATTCCCTGGTGCTTTGAACAGACATCCAATTATGACATGCTTACACACTTGGTGCTTTTGACTTTGCCCCCAACAAAAGGAAGGGGAAAAAAACACCCATGGACTAAGTCACTTTAAAATTGGAGAAAGTTAATAATCAACAGGATGGATCACATTCCCTGGAGATATTTTTTTATTTAGGTATAACAATAAGTATAATGAAAATGTACAAAATACAGAACAATAAATAATACTGTGTATAACCTAACCAGTTGTCTGGGGCACAATATTAAGAAACATGGGCAGACACATAAAATACACATAGTGGTGACAGAAGATTATTTTTAGTGCCTGATGAATATGCCTCAGAAGGCTGCTCCAATGAAGAAATAGTTAAGCCATTTAATCTTTTTAACAGAAAGCCCAATCTTTTTAAAAGAAAGCAACTTCAAATGCTGCACACTGGAACCTGAGTAAGAATAACAGTTGAGGGAGGCACAATGTGAACCAAAAAACAGAATTAGCCTGGAAAATAAGGCTGCAAGCATTATTCTGCTTAAAACAACTGAAAGAAAAAGGTATTATCCATAAGAAATTGTAGTCTTATATAATCAGGCACTAGCGGGGCAGTGTCACATTACTACAATCAACAATGAATATTCTTAATGTAATTACATAAACTGACTATAGCAATTTTACATGTTTTGTGCTGTGGTCTTAGTTGTACATTTCATTATTCTGTTTTCTTACTTGTAAACCACTCTGAAGAGGATTTGTTTCAAACGGCAATATAAAATATTTTAAATAATAAATAAACACATTTATGAGACCAAAGTCTTTCTTTTTCTCTGTATTACTCCCCCCCTCCCAAATTATTTTTTTTATTATTATTATTTTGGGACAGAATACAACTCAGAAGTAATGTCATCGCCCAGTTTTGAATCACTCTGTGGACTATTTGAGAAAAGCTTAATTTATGAATCAATATACAAAGGGATCTTGTAGCACCTTTGAAACTAAGGCTGCATCCACACTGCAGACATAATGTAGTTTGACAAGACTTTAACTGCCATGGCTCAGTGCTATGGAATTCTGGGATCTGTAGATTTGTGACATATTTAGATATTTATCACACTATACTCTTAAAGTGCTACTATTCCACTTTGACTCCTCTAGTTGCCTCCTGTTCCAGAGAATCTGCCTGAGAATTCTAAATACTCCTCCTTAAAACTGCCAATCCCAGAATGCAACAGGAGGCAGCTAGAGGAGTCAAAGTGGAATAGTAGCACTTTAAGAGTATAGTGTGATAAACATCTTAGTCTTCTCTGTCAGAGAGCTCTGGTGCCACAACAAACTACAAGTCCAAGGGTTACATAGCATTGTGCCATGTCAGTTAAAGTGCTGTCAAGCTGCATTATTTCTGCAGTGCTGATGCAGCCTCACTGAAAGAAAGAAGCTAGTATTATGACCTTTTGTAGACTTTGTATAACTTCTTTCTTTCACTGACGGGTTTATTGAACACATTTTTGTCTCCATTCTGGGCACGGGCAAAGAACACTCATGGCCGAGTGAAAATAGAGTTTATCACAAGCTAAAATGTCAGCAAGGTGTCTCCATGCCATTGCTGACCTTAACATGTCCCCGAGCTGGGCTGAGACATGTGAATTTTTCTCAGCCACAAAGCTTTCTTACTCAGCTGGAAGCTTTCCGGCTCAGTAATGGGTTAGGGTTGGCGATGGCATGAGGATGCCTTGCCAACAGTTTAGCATGTGATAAACTCTATTTTCACTCAGCCATGTGTGTTCCCTGCCCATGCCCAGAATGGAGACAGAAGTGCATGCAATAAGCTCTTTATTTTTTTTAATGTATTGTTTTTTATTAAAACATTAATACACAAAAACATAAAGCACAAAGCTCAAACACACCAGAGCTCATCTTATCACAGATGATTGTTACCCTTCCATTAGTGTCAGACAATTGAACATAAACAAGCACTTCCCACATTACTTTAAAGCCTTGTCTGAACTCTGCACAATGTATCTTTACACACTACTCTTTTTCTTTTAGTCTCTAATTACTTACATGTACCCTCAAAATATAAATCTTAATATATCAGTCTGGTCAAACAATAAGATTACCTTTAAATGTTATTGATTCATCATAATCTGGACCCTCTATTGTTTATTCTTACAGTATATCAATACTGGGCCCCATTCTTTTACTATTATTATAATATCTTTTTGACCCATTAAAATATCCATCTCCCACATTTCACAAACCTTCCCTAACCAATCTTCTAAATTGGGCATCACATGATTTTTCCAGAATTGTGCAATTGTGACTCTGGCGGTGGTAATTAAGTAAAGCATAATTCTTTCATAATTTCTCTTAATTTATAAGGGAATCTTATCAAACATTTTTAACAAATACATTTCCGATCTCATTTCAAATTTGATTTTTAACATATGTTCTATTTCTGTGTACTGGAAGAGCATGCAATAAGCTCTTTAGTCTCAAAGGTGCTACATGATCCCTTGAAATACTGATTGCCCAGACTAACACAACTATGGCCAAGAACAGATGGGCCAAATGAAGCAACATCCGGCTGTTTTGGAGGCGTGACATTGAAATGATGCACACCTTCAAAGCAGCCTGAAGCTGCACCAGTGCTGTGCTCTGGTCCTTAGGACTGCAGAAAAAAAGAGCTGGTATAATCTGGGTCCTGTGGCCGCAGGCTGCTTTGGGAGTGGGCTGTGTGGTTGGTGTGGTCTCAATCCACCTCTGGCCAAAGCGGACTCAGGCGCCCCTTCCAACCTGTCTATTCTGGCCCATAGTCTTTGAATTAATTTGTGAATCTTCATCCAGACATAAGCATCATAAAGCTTTGTGTGGGTAAATGCACCATGCTGTCATAATAAAGATCAGATTCAGGAAATTTTTAAAACAGACATTAAGGAAGGAGGCTTGTGACCCATTATATATGTAGCATGTGTCAACAGGTGCCCTTAATTGAACAGAAAACCTCCCCCACATAATTATATGAGTCCCGATTTTGGATAAAAGGTAGAATATAAATAAATATAATAATAATATAATATAATTCACAACAATGTATAAAAGGTTGCATTCATCACAAGCTAGCATTATTACTGAAACCTATGGCATACCAAACTAAATAATCAACAATGAATTCCTTTGTTGAAATTGCCCTTGAATACAAAGAGGAAACAATTCTTCACTTTGGATGATATCAAGTACTCCCTTTGGCAGCTAGAAGAAACAATATAATCATTTAAACTTATGCTGATATTGCAGTTCACTGGTCTCAGGTATTAAATGTCTGTAATTTTCTTAACCACAGGATATGCATTTATCAGATGTGATTCTCTGAAGGAAAAAAAATGATGCTGACACCCCATAGTGTGTACAGTGCTGCAAGATGGCACTATTCTAATACAGGGATTTTCAAACTAAATATGGTTGAGACTAAAAATCCTAAGAAAGTCCAATCTATAAAAATCACTAAACACTGTTCAAATATAAAGACACAATGATAATGCAATATAACCCAAAAAAACAATATGAGGAAATAATTTACTCCTTTCTTTTCAAGAGCAAGAGGATATTTTTAATCTAGCACATAAACCTAAACAGGCTGTACAAACAAAAGAGTAAAGTTCTTCATAAAACAAAGAAATCTACTTTTTACTTTTTTTAGCTAGCTGCTTAAATGCAAAGTATGATTAGCAGCTGAAACTACAAAAGGTTTCACCTAGTTCATGTCATGATCCTATATGCCTTACTTGCATCTATAACTGATTTCTTCAATATGCTTCACATGGAGCTGTCTCTGAATTATATCAGGGAACATCAGTTACTCAGAATGTGCTATCTTTTACAAGATGCACATTTGGTTTGTGTTTATTTGCAGGCATTATCTTTAGAGATCTAAATGGAGGTTCCCAGACTTTCTATATTAATAAGCATACCTGAAATTGCTACAGGCCGCATCAAAAAATAGCTATAATGAGATGGGATGTTCAAAGGATGGTTGTGACAAGTCACAAAACATCAATTTCCCAGGAAGGGATACCAGTGAGATTAAAAGGCAGATTGCTTAAAACCCTAGGTACAAGGCACAGCTGGGACCTAATCTCCAGAATAAAATACAGTGGGCTCCTTGTATCCACTGGGGTTTGGTTCCAGGAGCCCCTATGGATAACAAAATCCATGGATGCATAAGTCCCAGTATATAACATACCAAGTCCCATTATATATCATTGCATAGCTAAATGATGTCCTTTATAAAAATGGCAAAATCAAAGATTGCTTTTTGTAATTTATATTTTATAAAACTATTTTCAAGCCATGAAAGCTTGGATCCATAGATACTGAAGAATGATGGTACCACTCCTCTGAAATGACTTTTTTTTTTCCTTCTAAAACATCATCAGTTTCACAGAGAGGCAGCCAATTATTTCTCCAAATCGCTTTCAAAGTTAATCTGTTCTAGTAAAAGCATTTCCCAAATAAGTACATTGCTTGCTAATCAAACACAAGTACTCATACTGCAAAAAGACTATATATCTCTTTTCTTCTCTTCATTATTTTCATCATCATAAAAAAATAACAATGAGGAGGAATAGGGGACTTTGGTGGCCATTGGTTGATGCAATGTGTCCTACAAAAAAAAAAGGGAAAACAATAGAAAAAAAAAGGGGGGGGAGATATCTAATAGGTTCCAGAATACACAATAACAAGTTGTCTCCAACAAAAGACAGCCCATCTCTTTCAGATCTCTCACGAGACAGATTGTAGTCCATTTTTCAATGTATTTATTTCTTTATTTCATTTATATGTTGCCTTTCTCCCAGAAGGGACCCAAAGTAGCTCACAGTTTTCAATAGTGGAGGAAGCATAACTGGTTGGGATGAAGGACACGGGTTTATCTATACGCTCAAACTTTGGAAGACTATTTACTCATGCAGTTTGATGAAACAATTGTAATAGGCCAATCTTGTCTTGTGTGTGTGTGAATTCTATTCTGATTTATAACATTTTAAACTTTTAATCGTTTTCTTAGATGTTATTACACAGCCATAAGCTACCTCCTCCCAATGCTATAACTGTATAGAACTCTGCAGTATTCCATAGATTTTCCCCTGCCACAAATAAAATAAAGTCAAATAAAATAAAATAAAATACAACTGTTCTTTAATACTACAGAGAATTCATGAACAAATTGCATGCTTTTCCCTAGCAAGCTGAAGTCAAATGACCATTCTGGACACAGTTGAAAACAAGAGAAACATAATGACCAATAAATCTCTTTTCACTTAATGAAGCTCTCCAAGCATAGTCAATACCCTGTGTTTGATAATTAAGGTTCCTGTTGGATCCAAGTAAACACCTTTAAAGAATGCTAAATAAATAAACATCTTATGAAAAGTCTGGACAAAGAGGAGCATTCTTGATCTACAAAGATAATAATCAATGGAAATTTCAGATAATAAGCAATGCAATATCTATTGCTTAGAGATTATTGAGGCGCAATGTAGAGGCACAACATGACTGCTGAAGAGGCTATATATTTCTGTGGAAGTAAACTTATAAAGATGAATGAAAGATTCACCTGGAGGACATATTAGGTAAGCCTTTTTATTTGTTTATTTATTTAATGAAGTTCATTCTATGGATTTGTGTAGATTTTAAACAACTGATGTCCAATTACATCCCACAAGCCACCTGTAACCCCCCCCCCCCCCCCCCCCAGATTTGGGTTTCAGCCTCTCCATAACACTTTAGACACTTTAGCTGGTTAATACAGTTATTACTTGTAAATGGTCCTTTCAGCTGAGTCAGCCTTCGGATAGAATTATACAATAACCCCCTCATTAGACAAGTTATCATTGCCCTGTGTAAAAATCAATAACACTGGATGATGAATAATGGTTATCAGCAGCTGATGACTTTTCTTTACTGATAAATAATTAGCTTGTTGTTTCCTGACCTATTTGTCGAGTGCTTCCCATTCTTCACTGTATTTAGTACAATACAATCTGAACCCTTTTCTTGAAATAGACAGAATACAAAGCCAGAAGCTTTACAGTCTGTTAGAGATCCTTTTTGTGAGTAATTGCACCATGAAATGTTTCGACCATATTGTAATTATAGGCTTTATTTTTGTCTCTAGAGTGATGACACAGATGTAACACATCCAATGTGTTTTAGCTGCTGCACTTAGACATCTCTTGGTAAGAGGCACACCAATCTGCCACTTTTCCATCTGACAACATATTTAATTAGTAGAGTAAATGAATATTTTAGTGATATTTCATCAGGGATTTTGATGATGTTTCTAAAGCAGTCACTTGAAAGGTAAAGTCATTCCTGATTATGGTTCAGCCAAAAGAAGGAGTTCCACCTTCTTTTGGCAAGCATTTTCATCAGTAGGAAAAGAAGACTTTCCTCATCCATTCATTTCGCTGCTGAATATATATTGTTCTGATGCTGACAAGGGTAAATTTTCCTGAAATAACTCTTGACTCACTAGACTCCACAGTACTCAGGAAACTTTGTTCTGACATTACAATCATATTAAATTATCTTCAGATTATGCTAGCATGTAGCCATTCCTGGGTTATACACAAAGGTAGCCCAAAGCATCACCATTGCCAGCATCAGCCATCACCTCACTGAGGAAGGAAAAGCTATCCAGCTCCCTGTGTTCAGCTTAGGATGTGAGCTCTTCACAGGCTCTTTATGTTTGGAAAATAAGTTATATACTTTGAAATGTACACCCTTCACTTCAGTTCAAATAACTGGCCAAAACAAAAACAAAATCTTGGACACAAATTCACCACCCAGTTGTAATCAGATTCTCTCAAATTATTGCTCGGTTGCCTACATGCACAGAATGATCAACACTTATGATCCTTATTGATGATGATAAATGTTTTTCAGGTATGCTATTTTTTCATCATTCCTGGGTTATACACAAAGGTAGCCCAAAGCATCACCATTGCCAGCACCAGCCATCACCTCACTGAGGAAGGAAAGGGTATCCAGATCCCTAGAGCATGTGTCTCAAATCATTTGTGATCAATTTGTGTAATTTCAATTCACCAATCAAGTGGGATTGGTGAGTGAAATAATCTCCACAAGGAACTTGAATAATTGTGAAACACTGTCCTCAGCTCAGCTAATATTTGTAGATATAAATGGGGTGCCCTGTAGTGGTTTGCATATTGGACACTTGTCTCTGGAGACCAGGGTTTAAATCCCACCTCAGCCATGTTAGCCCACTGGGTGACCCTGGGGAAGTCACACTCTCTCAGACCCAGAGGATGGCAGTGGCAAATGTCATCTGAAGAAACTTGTCAAGAAAACCCCATGATATGTTTGCCTTAGGTTCACTATAGATTCACACATCATCAATATCAACAACAACAACAACATCCTACCACTTTGCTACCATACATGGGCACCGTTAATGTCAATGTATATAACAATGCTAATGCTTCTGGTTATGAGTGGAAGACTTTGTCTATCTTACTATTATTAAATATTGTGAGATAGATCACAATAGGCAGGTGCAAAGTTTATTTTTAAAATAACTATTTATACATTATCCTTATATTTCTGTAAATACTTTTATTTGTATTTCTTTTAATTTTTGTGAGCCTCCATGAGTTCTAGTTTTGGGGATAAGGTGGAATATGAACACACTAACAACAACACCTCTTAGTTTATAATTACTCTTTTGTTCCTACTGCCTATGTATTTCTTCACACTATGTAGCAGTATCCTGCAGTCACAGGGCACAGCAGAGACAGTGAAGATTATTGCACTGCGTTCTGAGAACGTTCCATATCATCACGTGATGAAAACGTTCCTGGAACGGATATTACCGCATTAGAAATCAAAACGTGATCAGAACGGGATCAGAACGGCAGTTTACCGCACTGCGATTCCTTTTTCTTGAAACCATTCTCAGAACGGTTTGCTGTATTAAGTTTTGTGGGCTGTCTTCTGATGACGTCGCCACTCAGTGGTTGGACGGCTCGGGAGAGGCGCTGCCCCCAGGAAAGAGGGAAAAGGGAGGCTTGGGCCATGGAGCTCGCCTCTCCTGAGTCCCTCGGCTTACTGAAATCCCTCACCTCCCTTCCCCATAGGAATCAATCCAAAAACGGAGTTTTAAAAGAGCAGTGAGCCCTATGGGTCTTCATCTGGGGGGGGGGGCAGAGGATACTTGGCTATGGGATTGTCCTGCCATCTCTCTCTCTCCCCTCTTTCCCCATAGGAAAGAATCCAAAAACGGAGTTTAAAATCTCTCTCAGATGCAGACCCAAAGGGCTCTCCTCTGCTCCTTTTAAACTCAGTTTTTGGATTGATTTCTATGGGGAAGGGAGGTGGGGGATTTCAGTAAGCCTAGGGACTCTGGCCGGGAGAGTGCTTCTCAGCCTCACTGAGAAGTCTTCCCTCCGAAGATTCTCTTGGGAGGGAAAGAAGGCAAGCCCCTATAAAACGCTGGGGCTTCATATGCTGGCATATGTTTGAAGAAAATAGGATAAAACCTATGTAACTTGATGGGCCAAGGGCAGAGTCCCCTCCTTGGCAGCCTGGGCATTAAGGGAGCTCCACGGAGGTCCCTTCAAGCGGAGGGAAAGGGAGGGGACTGGGCCAAGGGCAGAGCCCCAGCAGCCATAGCAGCTCTTTAAACCGGTTAGAAAAGAAGAGTCCTCTGCTGTCATCCCATTTCCCCTTTTTGGCAGCTTGACACCCTTTTGCTTCTGTGTGTGTGCATGTAATGTGTGCCTTCAGGTTGTGAGCTTCCCTCCCCGCTTTAACTCTTGTCTGGCTCTTTGCTATGGAATTCTGGGAGTTGTTTGCTTGCTTTTCTGTGGTGCTCCAAACAGAGGAGCTTTTGTGGGTTCCCTCTTTGAGGGAAGGAGGAGAAGGTCCTGGGCATCCCTGCCATCCCTGCCTCCTGCAGGCTGCAAGCACAGGAGCTCCGCTGGATATGACACCAGAGGCCCCCCGCAGAAGCAGCCAGACCCTCTCCCTCTTGCTCTCTGCCCTGGTCCCCTCTTCCTTGAGGGAAGGAGGAGCTCCATGGAGGTCCCTTCAAGCCGAAGGAAAGCAAGTTGCCAGGGAGGGGACTGGGCCAAGGGCAGAGCCCCGGCAGCCATAGCAGCTCTTTAAACCGGTTAGAAAAGAAGAGTCCTCTGCTGTCATCCCATTTCCCCTTTTTGGCAGCTTGACACCCTTTTGCTCCTGTGTGTGTGCATGTAATGTGTGCCTTCAGGTTGTGAGCTTCCCTCCCCGCTTTAACTCTTGTCTGGCTCTTTGCTATGGAATTCTGGGAGTTTTTTTGCTTGCTTTTGTGTGGTGCTCCAAACAGAGGAGCTTTTGTGGGTTCCCTCCTGGAGGGAAGGAGGAGAAGGTCCTGGGCATCCCTGCCTCCTGCATTGTGACAGCACAGGAGCCCCACTGGACATGACACTAGAGACCCCCGGAGAAGCAGCCAGACCCTCTCCCTCTTGCTCTCTGCTCTGGTCTCTTCTTTCCCTCTCTTTCCCTGCTTTCCTCTTCTCTTCCTTGTCCAACCTTTCCTCCCTTTTTCCTCCCTTCCCTCCCTCCTTCTTTCCCCCCTCACACACACACACCTTCCCTCACTGCAGTCGCTCGCCTGCCTGCCTCCCTCCCTGCCTGTCATTCTTTCAGCCAATCAGAAGACAGAGGAATGAGGGAACGGATTTGAGAACGGATAAGAATACCGCACACACTTCTCTTGGAACGTTTTCATCACGTTTCAGCTCTCTGGGAACACATTCAGAACACATTCAAATCCGTTCCCTCCTGGAACACATTTGGAACACATTTAAGCGTTCTGAGAACCCGATTGGAACACATACGTGTGGTATTCTCAAATGCGTTCCGTTCTCATCACATGATCAGAACGTTCTCAGAACGCAGTGCGATAATCTCCAGTGTGTAGTATGGTTTTTTTCTAAAAGCTTGAAAATCACTTTTCTGCTTGAGTTATTATTCTTCCTTGCCTGTTTCCTAGTTTCTACAAATATAAAATAATTGACTTGTTGGCCTCTACATTTGTTATCTTAATCTGTTTTACTGAATTCATAAAGAGAGTTCACTACACGTAACTCAGTGATACAAGGCAGTTTTTCAAAAAGTTATAGTGATTTGTTACACTATGTGATTATTTTGACATGATTGATTTTGTTCTTGGTCAGTTAATTATATAGCTATAAATTAGTAGATTATTTTATCCTGGGAGATGTTTCCAGAAATTAGGTCACTGTCATATATCATTATAATATCTTTTCCTAACACATTTCATCTTTGCATCCATTTTTACTTTACAACATTTCCCTTCTAGTTAACATACATTCTCAATAATTACCATCACACAATGAAGAAAAGCCAAGATGACATGATCTTAGAAAGCTTTAAAAAATTTTCTCTTTTTTCTCAGCATGAGTATCTTCACTTAAAAGTATGCCATAAGAGATAATGGAGGTGTGTTTGTTCCTGTCAATGTGTGTGAGAATGTGAAATCTATTTTAAGGAAACTCTACGAAGTGATTGTTGTGAGCCAAGTTCTACTGGTCAATATATTTTGGTATTGGAATATCTCCGTTAAGAAAGAAGCTCCCTTTTCACAGTGTTTTTACAACTGACCAGCCCCCACTTAATATCCTGGTCTTCTATTTAATTCTAACTGGATTTTTTAAAAGCAATTTCAGCATTGCAGGGGATATGAAGGAGTGTTACGTTGTGGCAGAGTATCTACAGTAAACAATGCAATAAAGCTTGAGTTAAGAAAGAATGGGATTCAGATCTCACCAATCTTACTGTAGCTTTGTGTGTCCTGACTACAACAGGCAAGCGAAACCGAAGTTGTCTCCAGGCTCCCTTAATGAGCATGTGTGAACAGCAAAACAGAAAGAAAAGAGAACATTTCCCAGACTTACCCATTACCCCCAGCATGTTAAAAAACAAAAACAAAACATAGGGCACAAAAATAGAAATAATAATTTCTGCAATAAAAATTTCTGCAAAGTTCCTCCAACCTACAAGGGAATAATCTACAATGATTTTCAGTTGTGTTCTATGGAATCATGGTGTTCATGACAGTTTTCAGCAGTTCCAAAATCATAACACCAGTTATAGAGCAAGTTACACTGAGATGAGTGATGAAATGGAATACCATGCAAGACTGGTCATTGATCAAATTCACAAATATTCACAGGACACAAATTTGAAACACGATAACCTACATGTGCATGCATATAAAAGTATAAGCTTATCAATCTTGTATGTAAGTGAAGTGCAACCAAGAGAAAGGAGTGGTACTTACCTGTGGTGAGGAGGCCAAGGGCCTAACTATCTATTTCTAAGAGCTTGCCATAATCAGATGTTACTGAGCAATGAACCTAACCTAGATTATATCCAGGATATAGTTCCCAGGAGAAAGGAACCACTGGCACCATGTGGAACATTTATCCTTACACAGATAACATCTAAGGGGAGGAAAGAGGTATCTTGAAACCTCAGTATTCAAATTTTATTGCTTTTGACCAAAGGTCATTGCACAGCACAACAATATAACAATACATATAACAATATAAAAATACATGTAGACTATATCTAAAATGCGAGTATCTCGTATCTGGTATAGAATTTCTAAACAAACGAACAACAGTTGTCATTATGGGTTAAAATTTTTGTCAAATATAGTCATCACCTTTACAGTTTATAGCTATCCCTGTTATATACTTGTTCCTGATTTTTTTAGCTGCTATGGCAAACAAAGCTACTTTCCAGGTTACATATTTATTCAGGTCCAGTAGAAGATGAAAAATCATATCCTGTGGGTTTTGACTGGGACTGGTTTCAATTATAGGTGTAATGAACCTTTCTCTTGGTTCTTGGTAGAGAGGACAAAATAACATGTAATGAACAAGGTCCTCTACCTCTTGACAACCATATACACAAGTATGTTCTTTTGCTGGAATACCTCTATATCTCAGTATTGAAAAACAGCATCCCTCCCCCAGATAGTGGCTTATCCAGATTGCTTCAAAGACTACTTCAAAGACATTATCTCTGATTTGGCCTTGAAACAATAGGCTCTAGTTTACACTAAAATGAATTAGGGACCTGGTTATTGTACTGTCATCTCTTCCCACTCTCAGACAATGTAAAATATGTGCAGTCAATCTGCACACTATGTACAAAACATGCCAGGCAGATAATCAGGTATGCCCTCAGCCTTAATTATTATTTATTAATGCCAAAAGGTAGTGCAGACCAAATATCACATTTTACTTTCCTTTCCAAACATAATGAAATGAAATGAAATGGATGGAGTTTGCTAGCATTGCCTCCAAATTACATAATCTTAGAAAAGACATTAACAGCTGCTCTAAAATCTAATTAAATTTTACAGAGCTAGTAATGCAGCCATAAGGCTTGTGTAAGACATTATCAGCATTAATAAAAATTAAAGTCAAAAATTAGAGTCAGACAGTATCTACACTATAATAATGCACCTGGATGCAAGGTCATTTCAATTCCCTGGCTTTGTTAACATTGTTTATAGTTGCTATAAATATTATTGATTATTTAATAACATTTTCAAATATATATTCATTTATTTGTGTTCTTTTCCATGTGCACATTACTGAAACTGCAATTATTACAGATTTTTGTCTTATTTAATTTCTTTTCTTCACAACAGAATATGAAGAGAGGCCAAAAAAGCAGCCTGAATCTGCTCTGGCGTGAAGCAGTCTGAAACCCCGCTGACCACATGGGCCACTCCCAAGGTGGGACATGAACATAGGGACTGACCTGGGCTGCCAGGAGTCTGTTTATTGCAGCTCCTTTTTACTCTAGTCGTAAAGGACCAGAGCATGGCTTCAGTGTAGCTTCCGGCTGCTTTGGAAGCATGCATCACCTAAACACCTTGCCTGCAAAGCAGGCAAAAGCTGCTTCTTTTGACCGTCTGTTTCACCCCCAAGCAAATACTTCAAGTAGCAGAAACAAGGCAGACTGCTTCCTCAGAAAGCAGTTTGGATCCATAAGAGTGGGACTGAACATTTACAAACCAGCAATGAAGCCACTAAGTGGTGACTTAGGGGTTGAATCACAATTCTGATGATTGTAAGATCAGAAGGTTGGCACAGTTTGAGGCCCAGGTGCCACATGTCCCAGTTTCTGCCAACCTAGCAGTTTGAAAGCATGCAAGTGCAAGTAGATAAATAGGTACCACTTCGATGGGAAGGAAACAGGATTCTGTGCAGTCATGCTGACCATATGACCAATGCTGGCTCTTCAGCTTACTAACCGAGATGAGCACCGCCCTTTACAGTCATTTATGACTAGACTTTCATTTCAAGGGGAAACCTTTATTTAATAAAGAAAGATATTGTGGTCAGATACAGGCGGTCCCTATGAAAATGCAATGGTTCCTTCCATTGGCATCTGGAACTGGAATCCTAAAAAGGTTTTCTGATGGCTGAACTATTTTTTACTGATTTCACACTGCATAAGTCTTCCAGCTTCCAGAGTAGTTTTCTAGTGGGGATATCAAGGGCTGCAGCAAGACAGGAATTCAGTTAACATTGCTGTTTTTCAGCCTACAGAGTTTAGTTTCTTTTTGATAACAAGGCAAATGGAAATTCAAGAAAACAAAGATGTGGTGCATTTGAAACAACTGGCACAAACAGGCACCTTCCTATAATGGTTCCCCACACAGTACAGAGTATATGCACAATGGAGAAAGAGGGATTTCCCCCGTCCTGCACTGACAGTCTCAAGCTCCAGAAGCAGCATGGATAAAATATCCCAGTCCTTGTGATATTAGTCTGATTTAGGATTGATTTTATGCCGTTAACATTTAGCAGTGACATGGCAATATGTCAGTAGAACAAAGTGATAGGTGGTATATGCTGCTCCCTATCTTTGGCAGAGAGATTTCCCGCTACCAGATTTTCTGCAGTTAATGTTTTGACAGGCTGACACATCATCATGAATGCAATTTGCACAAAAATATCCTCATATTGTGGGTTAAACTAGAGACTACTTGGAGCATAAAAAAACTATTCTAAATCACAGTAAGAGAAAGATTAAAGAAAATGGCATCTTGCCGACTGTATTTGTGACTTATATTGCAGTAAGCTTAACAATTCATGAAACCAGAAGACTTTGTCTATAAGGGGGGGCGGGGATTAGGATGTGTTTTTGGTACTTACAAATATATTGCACAACAAGTCAGGCCTTAGGAGACACTGTGTAGCCAATAAGCTGTTCTGGAATTTGAAGTGTAGTTTGTACCATTCCTTTAATGAGCTCAGTTCTGTTGCTTCTACACAGAAAGTATAAGACTACTAATGGTGGGGTGGGGACATGTGTAAACATATACAGCAAATGAAATAAGAAGTGCTCTGTCATACTTTCTCATTAGCCCCCTTTTAGATGTTGCTCTCAGTTTACCACTTCCACATGACCCTTTTTCTGAATGACAACTTATCTTTTCACAGAGTGCTTCTAATTATCATTGCAATGGCAGTTACTAGGTCTATGGAGTTTATCAGATATAGATTAGGCAGCTGCCACCTGAAAAATTTTTTGGCAGTCTTCCAAAAAATTAAAATTAAAATTAAAAAGGAAAACTTAAATTTCTATCCTGTAAAGCAGCGGATCCCCCGCGTAAGCCAAGGGCGCACTGTATATGAACAAAAATATTTTATTTATTTAGCATGCATACTTTCATTCTCACATTCACGTATATTCATATTTTAACATCTTAAAAGGAAATAGCATCCTTTAAATTAATACAATTTAAGTAAATTCAATATTTAACGCAACATATATGTAAATACTACACATGAAAAAGTTTGGGAAGAGGAGGAGGAGGAGGAGGGATCTGATCCTCCAAGTCTTGTGCTTCCCTTGAGAAACTCTCACGCCTCTCAGGGGGTCCTGCTCCACAGGTATGAGAGGTCTTCCAAACATATATAAAGAACCATATGTCTATCTTTGCTTACCAGTTCCACATTGTTCACTGCAGAAATCCAACTTAAATAGATACATATACATAACCATCCATAAGGAAAGCATGGAATAGTTTGGTTTGAAACAGGGGTGGGGAACCTACAGCCCTCCAATTTCTGACAAACTACCTTTCCCATCATGCCTTTCCACCAAACATCATATACATGTAGCGTCACCATAAGGGAAGGAGCTACAACCAAGTCCTCATGAGCCTGGCTAAAACTTCTTTCATCTTGCCTGGTGGCGAGGCATGATGCGAATGGTAGTTTGTTAGAACCTGGAGGACCATAGGTTCCCCATCCCTGATTTAGTCAGCATATTCAGCACAAGAATGAAGTTCCAGTTGGCCTTCCTCCCTCTTTTGTTGGCAAGATGGTTGGCTGATGGGTTTTTAATTTGTTTTTAATATGTGTATTGATGTATTTGATTTTATTGTGTTGTTCACCGCCCTGATCTTTGGAAGGGCGGTATACAAATAAAAATTTTATTTATTTTATTATTTATTTACGACATTTGTATAAAATATGACTTCATAGCTTCATTTTTCCTGCTCTTCCTAGATTTTGACTCTTCATTTAGTTTCATTCCATATAAGAAAGTATGCCTACTGACCTAAAGAGATTCTGTACATAAGAAAACCATCCATAAGGCAAAAAGTGTAGAAAGCAGTCTCTTTGTGAAAAACACATTGGCTCTTTCCTGCAAAGATCAAATTCTAGGGCAAAATACGTAGGTTAGGTTTCAGAATGACTGAGGGAAAGGGCAAATGGAAATACTAACAGGAATTAACATACATTTAGATGAAACAAAGGAGATGACAAAAATAAAATATTACTCCAAAATAAAATGGAATTGTTCCAAAATATACCCAGACCTATGATGTCAATAACTCAGTGTGGATACTGTGTGGATAAGTGACTCACTTATTCTTTCTAATTAGATCCCAGTATTCTGTGTTATAGCCAGAACTTTCAATAAAAGAGTTCAACTAGTAGATTTATCAAGTTCTTTTGCTTTTGTCTCTTTCTTATTTAAATTGACTGCTTCAAGAGCTTCACCTAAGACTTTAACTGAACTGATGAATCACCCTGAAAGAAGATAGTCTTAAGGCACTTATTAAGAGGGCAGCGACATTGCTTCACTTAATGGAGGGAAGACAACCAAAGAGAAGAGAATGGATGGCTATGGATGTGTAAAATGGGAGAGGAAGGTTATTGTGCATGAATAGATCACAAGAAGCAGATGGTTTGGGATGAGAAATTAGATTGCAATACCTTTCTTTTAGTCTTCAGGATGGACAGTTGGAAAGAGGACTTACTGTGAGCAAGTATGCTTCTATTCTTCCATGTCTGTGAGCAGAATGATTAATTCTAATCTATAACTTTGCTAACAAACTCGGTCAATCAGCTGCACAGAAATACATCTTAGAAGAGAGTACTTGTTTTACATAAGGCCCTGATAATTGTCTGCTCTCTATCATGCTCTCTTTCACTGATAGCTTAGAATGTACCCTTACAAGGAATTCTTATTAAAAATCAGTGAGGGGGCTCATTCCTTCCAGAAATAAAAAACCCCACACATTACAGAGAGATTTCTCAACCAGAATTCAGAAACTATGGACTGTTCCTACTCTTTGCTCTTTCCCATGAATCTGATTTATATTTTCAGCTACTCCTGTTTTATTTCATCATAAGAAAAGGTTCAAATGAGACATTCATGGAGAACTGACTTGAGAATATTAATTAGTCCATGTGGCAAAATCCTCATAGACTGTATTGCTAAAACATATGCATAGGGAAACTGCTTGTCTGATATCTATCTAGCCAGATTTCCAGATGGCTTTTTTTTAACCCAGAAGGAAATCTGTAAATGGAGCTGATTAAAAAAAAAACTCCACAGTTCCCTACCTCAATATCTGAAATATTACTCCGTGCAATCTTGTTTCGGCCCATTCGAAATAAATCCTAACTTCATTCACATCATCATCTTTGCATTGCTGAAACAAAATAAAACTTTTACTTCATGATAACATAAGGTTTAAGAGGCTATATAATAGACTTAAAGTATTACCTTTTTAATTTTTACTAGTAAAATTTATCTTCCATGGATACAAACAGCAGATCACATTGAAATAAGAAGAGAAATGAAGTGTTATTTTTTCATCACAGACGTCAACTTATGTGATATTCTCGGTGGGTGTAGCAAATCCAGAGCTACTTTAAAAATAAGCTGTGGGAAAATTAATTGCCAAGTCAAACAAGCACGATGAGAAATGCTATACAGCACTGAAATGAAAATTCATCTTGGAACCCACAATGAATTTAATAGTGCTGTGGGATTACACAGCTACCACTGTTAAGCCATAACTATAATTCAGGCACTTTGTTTACTTTTACTTAATAGTTTCCCACTTTCCCCCTCGTGATCTGGCTTTATGACTGTGTAGAAGATTAAGAAAAAGTGAAATCAATAGGGAAAAAAGGGATTAATTACTTTACATGCTGACATGGTAACATCTTCACAAGATAATCTTTCATTGTCAGTTTTACATGAAGATAGTTGTTAGTGATTGTTTTGGTTTTCCTTTTAAAAGCATAAAATCAAAATTTATTTTTAAATGAAGTCAAAAGTATGCAAACGATGGTACAGCATGATCACTAAAGAAATACAGTAAACAGAAGCTCACTGTCTAATGAGTAAATATGTGTATGGTGTTTTGAAATGTGTGTGTCCATGTGATAAGAAAACCATACAAGCATTTGTACTTGAAATTTGATCAGCAGCTTGAAAGATTTTCACATAAGAAATAAAGAGAAAACAGCAGCTAAGACACTGATTCTGACAACTGCAAGATTGGCAGGTTGGCAGTTCAAGGCTCAAATGTCGTGTGATACAGTTAGCTCCCATCACTAGTCCCAGCTTCTGCCAACCTAGCAGTTCAAAAGCATGTACAAGTGCAAGTAGATAAATAGACACCTTTCAGTGGGAAGGTAACAGTGTTCTGTGCAGTCATGCTGGTCACATGATCACAGAGCATTTTTGACAACACTGGCTCTTCAGCTTAGTAACGGAGATGAGCACTGCCCCCTACAGTCACACACACCTAGATAATCTTGTCAAAGTAAAACCTTTACCTTTACCTTTACCGTGTTATAACATCTATTTTAAAAAAAAATTAACAATGCCTTTTTGACCTACTAAGTTTGTGTATTATCAACATTTATCAGTCAACTGTTGTTTAAACTGTATTGTATTAATTTATGTATATCTCACCTATTCCTCAAAGCAGGGACTCCGTAGATCTGAGTTTGCTGTTACATACAGTTATTTCAGAAGGCTTCTGTGTAGGATCTACGGTATTAGAGACATATGACTCAAAAATGATATAAGGTGTAGCTTTGGGGGGTATCAGTGATCTAATATGGAGATATTCCTGACTGTAATAAGCAACCGTGTTCAAGTGCTCCTGCAATAAGACAGTAAAAGCTGTTCAACAGTGGAACACACTTTGTCGGGGAATGATGGAGACTCTTTCTTTGGAAGTTTTTAAACAAAGGCTGGATGGCCATCTGTCAGGGATGTTTTGATTGTGTATTCCTACATGCAGGGGGTTGACTGGATAGCCCTTGTGGTCTCTTCCAACTCTATGATTCTATGATTCTAATGCTGAACATTTGTGATAAGATGAACGCGTGAACCAGTCAGAACACATTCTGGTCCCAATATTAGGAGAAAGTGTTATTAATTTTTTGCAAGGGTATATCAGTATATTCAGTCTTCCAAAATTTCTTGCTGAAATAGAACTGAAAAAAAGATCTATCTATCTATCTATCTATCTATCTATCTATCTATCTATCTATCTATC
>NC_056523.1:42024363-42052339 GCF_019175285.1 Sceloporus undulatus | reverse complement strand
CATCCATCCATCCATCCATCCATCCAGTTAGTGTTATAATTTAATTAGTTTGATGTATCTTGAACAAGTATATCAAGGCATTTCAGGAACAGCTTCTCATAAAATGATTGAACACAGACATTACAAAGTAACCAAATTCCACAGTAGTTTGGATGATAGTCAAAAGGGCCAGAGGCCAGTCAACTGAATCTGTATGTACATTTATGAACACAAACGTTATTTTAATATTAAATGTTTGTACAGATTTTGATTAATCTTTCATCTGATTATTTTATTTAGGGTTTTCACATCTTTTTTTGTGGGAAGGGGGTGCACAAAAGGATCCCAAGCATTTTCTGTTTACCCCACAGAAAAGTTGTGAGCCTCAGGCAGAAGAAACCGCAGATTAGTGTATGATTAGAATAAACATATTTTTAAAATATATATTTTGCATGCTTTATTGCAGGGGTAGGCAACCTGCGGCCCGTGGGCCGGATGCGGCCCGGCAAGGCCTTGGGACCGGCCCCAGCCCGGTCCTGCCGCCGATTGCCGCAGGGGCCTTTGGCGTCTCGCGCGAGGGGCATGGTGGGGCAATTGTCTATAGAAGCCTCAAAAACATGCATTTATCTTAACATTTTTTTAAAAATCAGCAAATTTTTTTGCGTGTCCTCCACTTTTTATTTAAAAAGTGCCCTCCATTTGAAAATTTTGTCCTACATTTGTCCCGGTTTATTTATTTATTTAATTTTAAAAAATTATTTAATTATTTATTTTTTGGCTTCGGCCCCCCCAGTTGTCTGAGGGACAGCAACCCGGCCCCCGGCTCAAAAGGGTTGCCTACCCCTGCTTTATTGCATCTTTATTTGTCTTGACAGTTTCATCTACCCATTGCCATCAGCTAACTTCATCAACAACTGATCTCTTTTTCTGTCTCCATTCAACAATATAGGGAAACTTGAATTTGAGGTCAGACTATAAACCATGACTTCATGAAATAATAAGCTTCTCTGTAAAAAAAATGACTATGTGGGGAGCATTCTGTACGATACTTAAAGTTTAACATTTTCCTCTATAACAATTGGAGCAATATAAAAAGCAGAGAAGCAGAGAACAACATATCCACTGTAACATAGACTGTGCATTAATCTGCACAAGATGAGCAGAAAATAAAAAAATAAAAACATTTTTGACTTAAGCATATTGACCAATTAATTTTTTATCTCAATAAAGTTTCTCAAGAACTTACAATATGATCAATTAGTAAACTGTGGTTCTTTTTAACATGATCCTGTTAAGTGCCACCAAAGCTAAATGGGCTGCCAACATCACTGCACTGGATTGCATGTCACAAATTTCCAGCAAGAGGCCAGCTCTTTCTTTATGGGCCTATTTCTTCTGTCCCTGAATCTTAGGAGAGGAATAGTTAGGGAAACCATCTGTTGTAAAGGCACAGGACAATGCTCAAGACATGTCTTCCATAATGCCATGGCTCTTCTATGAACACCTAAAGGCAAGTAATGGGAAAATAGACCCATCTAAAAAAGACCTGGAATCTGCCTCCATTGCACACAGCAGCATGCAAGTGCAGTTGGTGACCAGATGCCTTTCTTCTGGTTGCCCAGTAAAAGACTATGCCTCTGTGTGCAAATCACAAACTAAAGGAACAGCCTGTTCTGCTAGTGGTTCACCACTTTAGGATCTTGCCTTTTATGACAGTATAACAACTGTAAAAGCCTGACATTTGTGACAAATAAATAAATATCATCAAGCAGTCATACTCTGTCCTGCAATTGCAGAACTGTGGTATTTGGTTGTCTGAATGTCATAGGAAACTTTTCTAAAGAATTAAAATGCACCCATCTTACAATAATATGGCTAAAGAATATTGCATATTCTCAATGGTAAGAGTTTCCACTAATTTTTCTTGATGCACCTAAAAATATAACCATACTTTTAACCTCTGTGTAAGCCTCAATTAGCTTTCTGGGTCTTACTTCAGGATAGACTTCTGATCTCAACTGCACTTTTAATTAGGAAACCTTCCAAAGCTAGGAAGGATTACAGGAACAAAACTAATGACAGCTTTAATCAAATTAAGTAGTTTCTTACACAAAATGTGAAATTTCTTAATCTGGGATCACTTCCTTTTTTACAAGTACTACCGAAATATAAATTGGTAAAAATAAATCTTCAATACGAAAAATCACGTTTGGTTTGAAGATATTACTGCAATATAATTCTGTGTTTGTTTGAATAACTGTTTTGCTTTTGTTGTTGTAATGTGCCTTCCAGTTGACTCCAACTCATGATGGTCCTATCAGAGTTTACTTGGCAAAATTTATTCTGTGGATGTTTGCCATTGCAGCCTATGCAGCCCAGCCATTAAGGCCAGCCTGGGGGCAGAGTCGGGAGCATGGCGTCCATACAATGCATGTACCAATTCTGCCCCTATGGTGGTGTGATGCCATGAACCGCTCCATATGGCGCACGGCATCATGGCGCTCCCCTGGCGCTGCAACATAAGGTTAATGTCATGGCGCCACAGCTATTGCGCCCTTTCCAGGGCACAAAAAGGAGCCGCTTTTTGAGGCTCCTTTTTGCACACTGGAAAGGCCATATCACGGCCACAGTGTGCGGTTGCCGCGGCCCTGATCGGGCACAGCTGGAGGTGGTCTGCACAGCCCCTGCCTTCCCCTAAAGCTGAGAGAGAAGGACTTGCCCAAGGTAATTCATGGTTTCCATGAATAGTCAGGGATTTGAACGCTAGTTCAAACTAGTACTCAAACCACTATACCACACTAGCTCTAATTATGTCTACATAGATTTATATTAACTGAAAATATTATTGAAGCTGCTAAAACCAGCTCAGGAAAAAATGGTCCTAAATAAACACACATAATAACAATGCATTATTTCCATTTGCTAGAAACTTTTTTCAAATTTCTACCAGCGTCATAGAAAACTACCCGAGTCTTCCCTTCCTCATTACCCTTACCACCAATTATCAGCTTACCTCCACTGTGCATGTAACTCCCAAAAGCCATTTAGGCATACATTAACTTATCCAAGTCTAACAAAGTACATTTGAAGAAATGATTGCAAATTTTCATTCAATAAACTTGACATTATGATTTTTAAATGTTATTATTCTCTGGCAATAGGTTAACATATACATGGTTCATTACATTACATTAAAATTAAATTTAAAAAAAACTAGGTTGCACTGAAAACAGGAAACATTTATCACAAACTCCACCCTCTGCTGAAAAATAATGCTCCCATTTTGATGCCCATTGAACACAGACGTTGTGAAAAATTGCTTTAAATGTTAACAGCATGATTAACTCCCCAACATCCACTGAAACTGAAGGCAATGGTGAGTTTCTGTCTAAAAATGCTTTGCTCGTGGAAAGGTTCTCCATTTTGGGGTGGAGAAGATTTTTCCAAGTTAGTTTTCTATCAAGCCAATTTAAACGACAGGAATAAGGAGGAGGTAGATTAACCTTGAATAATTTCTAAAAAGAAATATGCCAAACCCTATCTGTTAAATTATTCACAGTGAATAATTTGAACAGCTCAATTAGGATAAAATGTCAGCATTAGCCACTGTCAGAAAGAGGCTGGATAATCAGGGGGAAATCATATGGCCATTCTCTGAAACAAATGATGCAAATGTCTTCAGTGAAACTCAGTAAAATTATTTTCTTGTAACAGTCCCCAATAAAGCCGACCTCAAAATAATCCTAGAAACATTCTGATTTCACCTGTATACTACGCTTTGGATTTAAAATTAATAAATACTTGCTTTAGAGATCTTATAGCTGAAAACAGTTTTGAACTATACCAAACAAACAAAAATTTAGAATATATTATAGTCAATCCTATGCCACTGGTTTATTGTAACAAAGGAGACTTAAACCTGTCTTAAAATTAAATGATTGATTATAAGGAAATAATTGGCACACCTCTACATCAACATTGCCATCTCTTTCTTCATGTAGGATTTCAGGCAAAGTGCTTTCCCAGAACTACAAGTCAAGATTTTATTTTTATTTTTTTTAATGTGATCTCTATGACAAATTGACACCAACAACCTGTCAGACAGGAGTGGAGCAGTTTAGATCCTAGGGCCAAATTTAACCTTTGTGTTTTCCCAGTCCAGGCTATCCAAAGTGACCGCATTCCCCTTCTCATTACAACATTTTCTGAGAGTTTCTCCAACTTATATTTGACCACAATAAAATAAGAACCATACTGGATCAGACCATAGTTTATCTTTCACATCTTTCTGTTCATAGAGTAGTCAATCAGTTACCTATGGAGAAACTGTCACAGGACATGAGCACAACTGAAACATCCATTTCATGTTTTTTGGCATACTCTTCCGTTATTGGAGATGATACTTAGCTATCCTGACTAGCAGGCATTCATAGGCTAACATCCATTAAGTTGTCCAGCCCTCTTTCAAAGGCATTCATGTTGACAGCTTTAACTATATTTTCCTGCAGTTTATTCCATAACTGAACTGTATGCTATCACAAGACATGCTTCCTTTTATCTATCCTAAAGTTGTATTTCAATGGTTAACAGACTGAGGCCCACAGGAGTATGCGGCCCCTAGGACCAATTTTTGGCCCCCTTGGTTAAAATAAAGTTTACCACAAAATTGTATTCATGGGTGGGTGGGGGGCTCCAAAGTATCCCAAAATGGATGTGGAGGGGCATTTGGAGGAGCTTGGACCCCTCAAGAATAAAAATGAAAATTTGCATTAAAAAAACACATCATTTTGACTCAAAAGCCATCTGTGGATCAGGAAGGTCCAAACTTGTGGCTCCATGTACCCTAAGGGACATTTGGAGGCAAAAAAGTGTGTGTGTGTGTGTATGTGTGTGTGTGTTGCAGGATCAGGTGCAGCCCTCCAAGGTCTCCTGGAGGGCTAATGCAGTCCTTTAGTTTATCACATTTGCCCACCCTTGCCATAAAGCTTCAGACTCATGCTACAACATTGTGAAAACTGAGGGGGGGCAGTTTCTCTGGTTTTTACTTTTTCCACGTTATGCATGATTGCAAATACCTCATAATGTCTCCCCTTACTTGCCAAATTTTCTAAGCTGAAAGCCACAAAATGTGTAACCTTTCTGCAGCAACAACAACAACAAAATCACAGTACTTGACTATTTTTCTGATAGGAAATCTCAGTCTTATTTCATTGAAAATAAGAAAATAAAACCTGTAATATTCTTTACATCTCCAACATGTGAGACAGGGTGTCTGACATAAATTTATCATGATAAATCTATCGCATTTGCTTTGACTAAATTTTCTGCAAACAGAAGTAACTGACATCTACTCAAAACAAAAGCCCCATATCTTTTTTTTTTTTAATCTGTAGTTGTTTAGGTATTGTGGATTTTGCCCATGATTCTGTATCCTCTAATACTCTTAGGCACATGGACATGAGAGATTTTTATAGATCCTCACCGGAGTCAGAAAATACCTCCAATTAAGGTATTTAATAGACATTTTAAAAGAAAAATGTCCTAGGGTTAGGTTCATAGAATTCCTTGTTACTGATTCTGATTTAATATGCTATTCAAAATCTCTCTCTTTTTATAATATGTATCACATTTTCTTTGTGCAAGTTTGTGTTCTTTTAAGTATCTCTGATTTGGGCAAGAGCTCCAACTTCTGAAGGAAGGCTTTTCATCTCTAATAACTTCCTTCTGAACGCTTGTTAGCCACAGTGGTGACCTCCAAATGTGTACTTTCTGATACATGTTATGTATTCTTACTGAGCCTCTATTAATACAATTTTTGTTGCTTCCCTTCAGTCTAAAAAGTTTAAATGCCTTTCTTAATGCTCAGTATATAATGGCAAGAGTTTTCACCTAAAATACTGATATTTTGGGTCCAATCTTCTTTGTTTTTGGATTGCTCACTATTTGCCCCCTTTCAACTTCTCTGAAACTGAATTCAGCCAAAAGTTGAAAAATGTTTCCCACCTTTTCGATAAATGAAAATCTGGTACTGGTCTGTAACTCTTCCCAGAGTGTGCTGTTATAATCATGTTGTAGATTATTTAGAAGTTATGGTAAAAACAACCCATCATAAACATTATATGAAAGCAGCCTTATACTGCAGCCCTATACTGCAGCCCAACTGTTGCTGTTGTACTGGAATATAATTAAGATAGGTTTGCCAAGAAGTGCTAAATAATTCATAACAGATTTTCTAACCATAACTTTCATTTTGAAATATTACTTGTATCCCACCTGCTTTTAGGGAAATTAAAAGGCCTTGAATCTCATTGTGGGGAAAAGGGCACTTTGAATCCCATTTTTTTGAGAAAAGTGGGATATAAATCCAATAAATAAATAAATAAATTATATATATATAATAGTCATGTCAGTCTCTTGCAGATAAAAAGGAGGACGGGAGGGGTAGGGGCAAAAAGAAATATAACAGAACTTTTAAAATCAGCTAGTTTTATTTTTGCATATTTGCAGTATTGCATAGAAAGAAATGGGATTATATCCATGAAAGCTCATGGAAAAATAAATTTTGGTTTTTTAAAACAAGTTTTCTTCAAGATGTTGCTACATTCTGTTTTTTCCCTACCTTCCTACTTTTTTTTAGGAAGAAGAAAGTAGCAATAGTGATGATAGTATCAACGTAGGGCCAAAATTACAAGATTTGTTCAAATTCTGTTGAGAGAGAAAACAACCTAATACTGAAGATTCTCTTATGGAACTGCATGTATGTATGTATGTATGTATCTTGAAGTATAAAATTAAGTTGAGATCTCACAGACCAGAACATTCCGGGAGCAATCTTGAGTATTCTGGGTATGGAGCTGCCCCAACTTCTCCTTGCTGGCTTGGGCACTCTGTGTGGATGTTGTGCTTCTCAGCACCACTGCCAGTGATGTGCATCACTTGCTCTTGAGGTTAGAATGAGGCACCCGACACTGATCGCCTTGTTCTGACCTCAGAGCAAGCAACTCGTACTCATGGCAGCAGGGGTGGCTGTATTGAGAGTATGTATTTTCCCTGGAAAATGATTAACCATCCATTAAGAACCCAAGCCCTCCCTCCAGTCCATCTGCCTTGGTCCAGGCCTCGGAGGTAGAGAGGAACTGCTGGACCTCTTATCCTTTCCCTCCACCACTCCCTTCTCCTTCTGTGTCCTGTCTTTTTAGATTGTAAGCCCGAGGGCAGGGATCCGTCTAACTAAAAAGATTGCATGTACAGCGCTGTGTAAATTTACAGCACTTCATAAATAAAGATTAATAATAATAATAATGGTATAGCCAGACATATTGTAAACAGCCAACCAATATTCCAGGGAGGACTCCAGATATTCAAGGAAGATCCTGATCAAAAGGTGATTTATTTTAAAATGGTGTAAGGGGTATATAGCAGGTTTGGTGTTGAAATGTTGAGGCATTGTTCAGATAGTATACACCAAAACTGTGTGGTCCAGATTGCTTGCTAGGAGGACAGACGGAGGAAGTTTTATTTGGCCCAAGCAGAAACCCCTTGGTTTAGTCTAGTTATCTTTTAAAAATTCCTTGTTCCAATCTCCAACTAAAAGTAACTGTTTAGTCAGTTTTGGAAAGCAGTAAATGAAAGTTACTTTGAAAAACTATTTGGACTATCACATTATAACAGCAATCAACTGTCTTTTAAATGTATCCTTACAAATCCTCATTTGACTTACAGCTTTGACAGCCCAGCATCAAAGGCTGGCATTGGGGCAGAGTGGAGGTGTGGCATCTGCACGACACATTCCCCAATTCTGCCCCCATGCCAGCATGACACCATGCACCCCACCACATGGCAAGTGGTGTCATGGCGCTCCTCTGGAGTTGTGTCCAGATGACACAGCGCCAAAGGAGCGTTGAAAAGCCATGGTGCCAGTGGCTATGGCACCCTTTCCATGGTGCAAAAAGGAGCCACTTTTTGTGGCTCCTTTTTGCACCGTGGAAAGGTCAGATTGGGGCCGTGGCATGTAGTTGTTGCAGTCCTGATTCGACAATGAAAGAAGCAGCTTAATTATTATTTTAGTATTGGTATTAGTATTATTTCTTCCCTGCCTCTCCCTATGGATCGAGGTGGGAACGACAACAGACCAACAAATATGCATTAAGTACAACTTACATAAAACATACATACATTTAACAAACAAGGCACATACGTATTAAAACAATCTATATTTAAAATTCTGTTTAAAATTTACAGTTTCAATAACATAAAGAGCATATGCAAATTTTCTCATCCATGACAAGAATGTCTTGGTATGTCTTGAAAGGTAATATAATTTTTGCTCCTTTTTAATTCACTTTTATTTACAAACAATATTCTGCCACAGCCTTTTTATGCATAAGCAGAAGAATGAAACAAAGAGTAAGCTAGAAGGGCAAAATTTCCACTTTAGGGAAAGATTTTCCTTACTTCCTTCTGTAAGAAAGTATAAAAGTAACAAACTGAAATCTAAGTGGTTGGTACTGGAGTTCTACTCTTGATAACCCCATCTAAAATAAATTTGTTGCTATTTAAGGCCTCAGTTTTTTAAACTCAAGCTACATATGTACCCTTAAGGTATCTATCAAAATATCTGCACTTATCTCTAAACTGCTGGTTCAACATTTAAGCTATCATTTGTTGAGTAACAAATCTTCACTATGGGATGACACCATAGGATTATAACCATATTTATACGCCACTAGATACATCACAAGATAAAGTTTTGATGGTTATTCCAGGGGAAGCTGGAATATTTTGTGCCTGACTATTTCTCAAACTGTAATAGCTTTCCTAAGAGTGGATTGTGCTTTATTGGGATTAATGTTGACTTGAGATGTATTGAAATTGATAGCTGTCTTTGCAGATACATTCTAGGGAACTGTCAAATGTTATTCAAAAAGAAAGGTTCTTGCAGTGTTTTGAGAAAGTACTTTTTTTTCTTAATTCAAATATATGTCCAGATGAACATGAGAAATGTTCATTAAAAGTGCCAAAGTGACAGGTATACAAAACAGCTCTGGAAATTTTTGCATTTAAGCTTTCACAGTTATAATGAATAAATGGAGCATGTGCTTCCAAATGCAGACTTCCAACATCTCTATATTTTACACTTCATTGCTTTTAGGAAATGTCTGGTTAGTGTATTTTCTCTAAATGTTCAACGATGTAATTACTTGCACTCTTCAATATAACCTTTAATATATACAACAGTGTGGCATAGTGCTTCCGAGACTAGGGAGTTTACTGCACTGTTCCTCCTCGGTCCGGCCTCAGAACGGAACGGAACGAGTGTGGAACGAGTAGGGGACGGATTTTACCACACACACCAGTCCCTCACACATTCTGTTCCCCCTCTCTTCTGTTCTTAATCCGTTCCAGAGGGGGCAATTTTTGGGAACTGTTCAGAACAGTTCTCAAAAACCGTTCCCTTCTGGAATGGAATGGGCACAGAAGAGAGGGGGAACGGAACGAGTGAGGGACTGGTGTGTGCAGTAAAATCCATCCCCCACTCGTTCCGTTCCCTTTTGTTCCATTCTGAGAATGTCCCTGAAGCCCAGTGCAGTAAGCTTCTAGGACTCTGGTGACAAGGTTCACTTCCCAGCTCTGCCATGAAATCCATTGGGTGATTTGGCAAGTCACATGCTCTCAGCCTCAAGGGAAGGCAATGGCAAACCTCCTCTGAACAAATCTTACTGAGAATACTCCATGATAGGTTCGTTTTAGGGTCGTCATAAGTCAGAAGTGACTTGAAGGCACACAAGAACATAATAATCAACAACAGCAACAACAACATACAGTACAAAATGAATAAAACATATTTTAAAATTTGCAAGCATTCGAATTAATACAAAGTTAATTATATAATTAATATTGCCACACCTTTTACAAACTACTCCTTATTTAATTTATGTTTTTACAAATCATCCTCAGTGAACTATTTTCAAGTGCCTAAAATTAACTTTTGTTATAATGCATCCCTAGCCATCACAATGAAGAATGCTGGGAGCCAAAATCCAACATAGTTTGGACCTCAGGCTTGCTGGAGAGGCTAAGAACCATATAAAAGGGCTTTTTTGGTTATGACTGTAGCAAAAGGCAGAAGAAGGAAATGGTAGAAGATGATGGTTTAATGCTAACAGAGGACAGAGAAAAGGCAGAACTACTCAATGCCTTCTTTGCCTCAGTCTTCTCACAAAAGGGTGCTCAACCTGAGGAAAACATGCCCTAGGCAACTATGTATATTAATATATATATTAACTCCTTCTGGAAAAGTCTCTGTCTCCAAGAGAACTTTCCTAAAGGCAAAATGTATATTGCTTTCACACGTGCAAGGCAATTATCAGTCTAAGAAGCCATCTACAGTAGCTTAAAGATGCACTCTGATGGTTTCTGACCAGTGTGACAATTGGACTTTCCAGAATTGCATTTCACTCTTCCACCTGAGACTTGAATATTGTACTCCATCAGCACATTTGAGGAAGAGAATTTTAGGGCACAAATGTTTATGGAAAATAAATAAACCAGCTATTCTTATAAGTACTACAAGACTCTCCCTCTCCCCCTTCACTTCCTTTTTTATTTTTATAATGAAACAGACCAATATAACTATCTTTGAAAAATGCTATTTTTCCTTATTTGTATTACTATTCTGCACTGGAGCTAAAATAAAATACAGTTCCATTGCCTAGCTTGCATACACCTGATCTTTGTGATCTGTGTGATGGTGGTCCTCCTGCTGCAAAAATAAAATAAAATAAAATAAAATAAAGCCTGGAGTAAATGCAACATTTGTACAGCTCCTATGGTTTTGCTTGTCTGGTTGTTCCCACATGACATTATCCTTGCCAGATTTCATGCCTGTAGGCAAAAGGCCTACTGTTCTGCTCAGTTGTTTTTGTGAAAAAGAAAGTGACGAATGGGGATATTTGTTGTTCTCATTCCTACAGTAATTGTTAAACAGCTGCATGTTTTCACCTAGAATTATATGATATCCTAAATTCTTCAAATCTCTGGGAGAAAGTCCTAGCTTACTTAGGTTGATTTTTTCTCCTAATTCCTTACACACGTCTATTTGTAAAGTATGTACACTGGTAAACATGCATATATCCTATTCATATATTACTTTTATACACAAAACTTATTATGAATACTTTTAAATGATACTTGCACTAAGTGTTAACTCAGATAACAAAAAAACACAGAAATAAACTGGTATCTAAAATGTTATCATCATGTTTTGAAAACTATCTCTGGCTTCTATATAGCCACATAGTTGCCTATGGCATGTTAAGTACAGGGGGGGGGGGAAACTGCAAACAAGAACAAAAAATATTCCTTTCTCTCACATTTCCAAAGGTTGCTGATATAGGCATCCCTCCATATCCAGGGATTCAAATATCAACAGCTTGAAAACACCTACCCCCAAATATCAATGGCAAAAAAGCAAATCTTGATTTTGTCATTTTTATATAAGGAACACCATTTTACTGAACCACTGTATATAATGGGACTTGAGTATTCACTGATTTTTGTATCCATGGAGGGTGGGAGGTGGGAGTCCTGGAACTAAACCCCAGTGGATAAAACCAAGGGCCCACGATATTCAAATGAGTAACATGAAAGTACAGACTGGTTGTGATTAGTGTCGAGTAGAATATTAAGTACAATGTGTATATTTCCATTTAAACATGAATTTTACAGATTGCAAAATCTTTCAAGGCCTTTAGAACACTATTACCAATATTCCCATAAGGTTATACGGATGGCCTTTGGTTTATGATGAGTCAACATGAGATATGATTCACAAAGCTGTATTCAACTGAGCAATAATGTTTTATGGCTTGGCAAGTACATGACAACATTGCTGTCTTTATAGACCAGGCAGGTTATTAAAACAGGAATCAAGCCATTGGTAGATCATTGTAGCTGTGCTTGATGGGTCACAGGTTAGAAAGGCCTGGATCAGTACCTATGCGGCAGTACAGACAGACCGCTCCATGCCGCCCATCTGTGCCCTGCTGTCTAAAAGGAGCCAGTCTAGGTGGCTGTTTTTGAGCCTTCATAAGGGCTGTGACACAGCTCCTATGACGGCTCTTCCGCCCAGAGGTGTTTGGATGATCGGGGGACCTTATGTCATGAGGCTGCACCCCGTATAAATGAGGCTGCAGCCTTCTGACGTAATGCCACGGATAGTAGGGCTCAGCACATATGGATGCTGCGCCAAATCAAGCCTTACTATTGCTGCAAAAGGCCAGTGTGTACTGGGCCTATATCACATTATCAAGTGTGATTCTGCCAATGTATTCTCCCCCCCCCCAAAAAAAAAACACTAAACATATTTTCCCATCAAACAAGCCTCTAGTACCAGAGAGAGAGATAGGTACAGTATAGTTATAAGCAAATGCTCTCTCAGATATAAAACTTATTTTAGGGAAAGTCAAATTGCAAAGTACTGTAATATCTTTCCCTGTGATTGGCATAGGAAATTGGGAGTCCTGAATCTACAATTTGCATAGGGGAAAAAGATCAGTTCATTTGCATACAGGATTCCCACTCTCATCCCATAAACACTGCAGGTGCTGGGACTGGTTCAAATTAAAAACCACTACCCTCAGGCTAGTGTCCTGGTCTGGATCAGGTCTCCTCATGCTTACTTTTTTTTAAAAAAAGAAAGTAAACAGCCACCGAGGCACACCAGATTTTCTCATTTAACCTTGACAAGATGACCAATTAATGTCTTTTATTTATTATCATTCTAATTTTTCCAATTCTGGCCTGTTCTCCTCAAAAACTATCTATGAAATGATATCCAGACCAGGTGAGAGCTGTTACCAGAATGTAGTAGGCAGAGAACTCTCCCTTTGCTCTTTGTGATCTCACACCACTTAACTACTAGTTATAGTCTTAATTGCACTAAAATGAATGTCTTTATACAAGTCTAAAAATGTACACTCAAAAGGTTCTAGGACAACATTCATTTGTATGGCTCTTAAATTTTGTTTGGTGGAATTAAGTGATGTAACAAAGAGTAGACTGCATTATTACTTTGATTACCAGACTCCACTGAAAGGTAAGTCACATGCTTGAAATACATTCTCCAGAAGACTTCAGCAGCTGAGGACAGAGCCAAGGACATAGGAGATGGTATCAGGGATAGTTGGAGGACACAGCAGCTGACACATGCTTGAGGAAAACCAGCATTAATAGCCCTCTAGGGATGTAATGTGGAAACTAAGGAATTACGTAGCAAGAGAGAGAAAAAAGGTGATAAATGAATTATCCAAGAGACAAGAAAATTCTTGTCCAAGAGATGGGAATAAATGTGGCTATTGACAACACATGTAGCTGGAAGAATAAACCTCTGTTGCTCTCCCTTCTCAAACAAGAGGGAAGCAAAATGTGTTCCACAGAACATGTAACTGAAGCATATGTGTTGGATTGAAAGAAAGAGAAAGATCATCTATAAATTGAATATGAAGTTGAGGAAGAGACTCTATGCTTTGGGACAGCAACTTGATAGTTTCCAGATGTGCAAGACTCCCACCACTCCCAGGAAACAATACAATTATGGACTTTGTAGTCTATACAGAAAAAAATTCAAGGTTGGAAGAAGGCAACATTAAAAGGACAAAAAGGGCCACTCTGTAAGATCTGTTAACAAAATGTGCTCCCTTAAGGTCAATAGTGAAAACTTCTATGCTTTTATTTATAAATCTGTTAATCTATTTATTCTACTGAACTAATTTTTCATTTCCAGCACTTAACATAAGTGAATTAATTTTCAAACCTAACCTACCAAGCTCCATATTATAATATTGTAATAGGTGACAAAGCTAACACTGTTCACACTTCTCAAGAGGCAAAATTTCCCAGAATTCAGTTATGCCATACCATTTAGCAGTGTGGTATAGAGGATTCAAGGCACACAACAACAACAACAACATCAACAACAAATTTGCCAAAAAGCAAAATAACAGTGTGCTTTAAAACATATTTTATCTTAAAGAAAGCATGATGTTTGGGTAGAGTTCACACTGCATGTACATGCGTGTGTATGCATACATTAAGTGTGAAACCTACCCAAATATAACGTTTTCTTTATGACAAAATGCATATGAGTAGTACTGAATGAATATCAGTATTACTGTAAACTAAATATCCCTTATCCAGAATTCCAAAATTCAAAATTCTCCAAAATCCAAAATTACACAAATGAGTGTCTGAGATAATGACACCTTTGCTTTGTGATGGGTCAATGCACACAAAATGTGATGACGTAAAGAAAATTTGAAAACATAATGTATTCAGTGATGATATGTTGTGCCTAGCAAGAATCTGTAAGTGGTTCCACTGATAGGGGAAGTGTGCGGAGGGAAAATCCACTCCTGCCAAGCATCTGTCCTAATATTTTTCCCAAGACCAAATATTTTATTATTTGTTTTGTGATCTGAGAGGTTTGCTTTCCTAGGTAGTGATTACTTAGGACTTGTCTACACAGGTTAATTACACCAGTTTCTCCCCACCCTCATCATGACCTGTCTACACAAAGCAGGGCCAAATCCCTAGTTTGTATTGCAGCCGGTGCAACACTTTCAAGACTTGCATTATATGATGTCTATATAATAGTCCAGTTAGGAACCAAACCAGTGCATTTTGCACATACAAGATTCTCAGGAAAATGTTGCAGAATGTCACCTCTCTTTGACAATACAGGGTGATTGTACCTTAGCTGGAAGTCCAAACCCCCAAATATCCCAAAATCCAAAATTATCCACATGGCTGGCTGAGATAGTGACATCTTTGCTTTCTGATGGTTCAGTGTACATAAACTTTGTTTCATAATCAAAATTATTTAAAATAGCATAAATAAAATTAGATTTAGGCTATGAGCATAAGGTATATATAAAACTAAAATGAATTCCATATTTAGACTTGTGTCCCATCTCCAAGATATCTCATTACGTATAAGAAAACATTCCAAAATCTGAAAATTATTCGAAATCCAAAACATTTCTGATCCCAAGCAATTTGGATAAGGGACACACAACCTGTACTGATTTTTAGTGACATGCAGAATACTATATTAAAACAATTAATAAATTTATATGTTTGATAAAAATTCACAATGTCTCTTTCAAATTCTAGTATTATAAATATGATTCCCTTCAAAAATGTAATTGCAAGTCAATTTTTGTTATATTTAATAATAAAAGTTAGAGCTGAATTCAGCATGTGGTGAAGCATGTACAAACAGCACCTATAAAATTCAAGATGAACAACATCCTGCTTGTCTCTACAATGGATCAGAGTAAATACTGGGAAACAGCCGCTTCACTGTAAATCATAACTGCAAAGAGCATATCAAAGTGTTCTGAACGAGAAATGGATTCAGGATTACCAACATAGTAGTTAGACTCTGAATAACCTGACAGATGAGTCTCCAGATAAACCTACAATATTAATCAGGCCACTCAGGAAATAAAAGAAAACTACTTTGGTGCTAACGTAGGAGCCTGCTATAAATGAAGATGACAGAACATTTACAGTATTTATTCTTGTAAAATAAAAGCCAATGTTCACACAGTAATAAATATAAAATAAAGCTGTAAAGGAGGCAAGAAAAGTTGAGAATATTAAAAGCAATACAGATGTGTGCACACACACGCTCACCCTGGCATTAAATAAATAAATAAATAAACTTTTATTTATATCCCGCTTTTCTGTGACAAGACAATCAAAACGGCTACAACATGTTAAAATCCACATTTACAAATTTATGTCCCAAATTCCTCCCCTTAAAACAGGATTAAACAAATTACAATTAAAACATCTATTAAAAACACAATAAAATACATGATGGGGGGGCAGTAATTCTGTGGCCGGGCACTTTTATTCAGGAAAGGCTTGCCGGAAGAGATCCATCTTGACAGCTTTTTAAAAGCTGTCTAAGCTGGCAATTTGATGGATCTCGTCTGGCAGACTGTTCCATAGTTTGGGAGCAATTGCAGAGAAGGTCCTCTGGGAGGTAGCAGTTAGTCTGGTTTTTAAAGATTGCAATAGATTCCTCCCAGAGGACCTGAGGGTGCAGGGCGGATTATATGGAAGCAGGCGATCCCTCAAATAGGTTGGACCCAAGCCATGTAGGGCTTTAAAGGTTATAACCAACACCTTGTACTGTGCCCGGAAACTAACAGGCAGCCAGTGAAGAGATTTTAAGATGGGTGTAATTTGGTCACTCCTAGTTTTTCCGGCGACCAGCCTGGCTGCCATATTTTGCACTAGTTGAAGTTTCTGGACTAGGCACAAGGGTATCCCCATGTAGAGCACATTACAGAAATCAAGTCGTGAAGTTACCAGTGAATGTACAACAGTTTCTAGGTCCTTTACTTCTAGGAAAGGGTGCACCTGGCGTATCAGCCGAAGCTGATAACAGGCACTCCTGATCGCCGCATTCACCTGATTTCTCATGTGAAGCGACGGATCTAGGAGCACCCCCAGACTGCAAACACAGTTCTTTGTGGCGAGCGTGACCCCATCTAGGACTGGAGGTTGCAACCCTATACCTGGTTTGGGGGCCCCTACTGTAAGTACCTCCGTTTTGTCTGGATTCAGCTTGAGTCTGTTTTTCCTCATCCAGCCCATTACCGCTTCAAGACACTGATTGAGGGGAGAAATGCCATCTGTTGTCATAGCTGCTGATTGGGACATGGAGAAATATATTTGGGTGTCATCAGCGTACTGATAACACCCTGCGAATGATTTCCCCCAGCGGCTTCATATAAACATTGAATAGCATTGGGGACAGTATGGCGCCTTGAGGGACGCCACATTTAAGCTCCGTTTTCGAGGAGCAACTGTCCCCGAGCATCACCATCTGGAATCTACCTGAGAGGAAGGACTGGAACCACTGGAGTGCAGTGCCACCGATTCGTAACTCTCCCAGGCGTTCCAAGAGGATGTCATGATCTATTGTATCGAAGGCCGCTGAGAGGTCTAGAAGCACCAACAGGGTCACGCTTCCTCTGTCAATGCCTAGACGAAGATCGTCAGCCAGAGCAACCATGGCAGTCTCCACCCCATATCCCATCCTGAAGCTGGTTTGAAATGGGTCTAGATAATCAGTTTCATCCAAGATGACTTGGAGTTGAAGGGCAACAGCCCTCTCGATCACCTTGCTCAAAAATGGCAGATGGGATACAGGCCTGTAGTTCTTCATATCCAGAGGGTCAAGGGAAGGTTTTTTCAGGAGTGGTCTAACAACCGCCTCCTTTAAGCAAGTTGGAACACAACCTTCCCTAAGGGATGCATTGATGACATCTCTGAGAAATGCCATCGAGGCATCACCCCCCTGGACGGCCAGCCACGATGGGCAGGGATCGAGCGGACATGTCATCTTCTTCACATTTCCAAGGATCTTGTCCACATCCTCAGTATTCACAAGCTCAAACCAATCCAGTTTAACCTCAACAACGGGTTCACTGGACATCTCATCAGTCCATTCTGCAGCAATCCTGGCATCCAGGTCGGCTCTTATCTGAGAGATTTTATCTGCGAAGTAGTTATTAAAAGCATCACAGCAGGCCGTTGTCGGGTTAAGCAAAGGGTTCTGCACAGGTGGAACCTGTGTCAGTTCCACTACCACCCTAAACAGCTCTGCTGGACGGGACTCCGCAGATGCGATACGTGCAGAGGAGAAAGATCTCTGTGCTGCCTGTATCACCTCTCTATAGGAACGAAGAAATTTCCTATGATGAGTTCTGTCAGATAAGAGTCAAGTGTCACACCACTTGCTCTCTAGTCGTTGTCCAGGTATTTGATCACATAGATTTTTATCTTTTTTAGTAAGGGGCGACTGTAGTTCTTCTCAAACCTCAGAAATTAAATACACATTCCACAAAAGATAAATGCAAAGTCATGGCCAACTAGCTGAGGGCTTTGATAATCACAACTAGCATTCTTCTCCTTCCATAAAAAAACAAAACCTAACTGTGTCCATCACCCTTTCTGAACACCAAACTACCTATATTCTATCTGTCTATCTGGATGGAAAGAATATAAAAACATCATAACAGAGATAGGAAAATATAGGGATGGATGCTACCTTGAAAGGTGCTATTCCAAAATACTGGATAAAATAATTTTTTTCAACAAAGTTATTTGACTATTGGCCATAATATTGTTACCTATACCTGTGGTTCTCAAACTCTGATTCATCAGAAGCTTTTGGAATTTCAACTCCCCAAATGTTTGACAACTGACTTTCTGGGAGTTGAAGTCCAAAACATGTGGAAGACCAAAGGCAGAGAACTACTGACCTATAATAATCCAATTTTGATAAAATGAGCCTATTCTGTTGTTAAAACGTGATTCCAAAATGCAATCAATATGTAATTCATGTTCCCCATATACACATCTTGACTATACTTGCAGCAGGTAAGTAGGATTGAGGTAGCAGCCCCTATCCCAAATTACACATACTGGAGTGTGCTGAAGGGCCCTGATTCCATACAGATACAATAAAGTGTAGTTGTCCTGAGTATTAGATTAGAAATCCAGGACACCAGGGTTTGAATGCCTGCTGAATTCTGGAAACCCACTGGGTGGCCTTGGGCAAGTCACACTCTCTCAGTCAGAGAAAAAAGGCCACGGCAAAACATTATGAGAGGCTTGCCTTAAGTCATAATTGACTTGAAGGCACATGACAACACCCAAATTCCATTTATTTATGCAATATCTCATCTTTCTCTCAGTAGGGAAACTGATAAATAAGTTTATACTGATATACCAATGCAGAGAAACCTAAATGTATGGTTTTAATCTGTATTCTGAAATGTTTTTATTGAAGTGTTATTTATGTATTGCAATTTTTATCCTGTATTTTGTATTTGATATTGCAATTTTTACCTGTATACTGCTATGATCAACACGGAATAGCGATTTATAAATAAAACTTATTATTATTATTATTAAATATCCTAAACCACCACATCTTTTCTGATATTAGGAAGCTAAGCAGTGTCAATCCTCATTAATACTTGGATGGGAGACCATCAATGAATGTGATGTGCTGTAGGCTATATTTTAGACAAAGGAACTGGCAAAACCACATTTTAGTACTGTTTGCCTATGGAATTCATGGGGTTGCCATAAGCCAACAGATGATGAAGGCACGTACACGTGCACACTCACACACACAGAGGGGTACAAAATAACTATATTTTTGTGAATATGGGCACTATGATTTTCCTTCTACTCTGTTTGATCAATACATAAATATATTCCATGAATATGGGTAAAAATCTATACGTTTCAAATTAGTTACTAATTTTATTTTCACAATCCATCAGCATGGAAAACATGGAAACAACTGAGTTTCACAAAGATCTGAACCTTTCATGCAGGTCTAAATGTTTACACATCACAGTCATATGATACATAAATTAAGCTGTATTTTTACCAAATTAGACGTGTATCCAAATGAACGGTGAGCTACTTGAATCTGGTACCAGTTATGTCCCAGATCCAGGGACCTTTTTTTTTCCTGCAGTGAAATGTCCTGCCATGCACACAGTCACTCCTTTTGGACACTATACCATCTAAGCAATCAAGTAACCATGCAATAGAATTCAAATGTATAGCCATGTTAGTCTGTAGAATCATTATGTAGAGAGATCTTGTAGCACTTTTGAGACTGAGGCCTGAAACAGACAGGCAGATGGGGGAAAACAGCTTTTGGCCACTTCGGGGGTGGGTGTGCACATGACACATTATTGTTGTTGTTGTTGTTGTTGTTTATCCTGCCATCCTCCCAGTACAGGGACTCAAGGTGGATTACAAAGCAACTGGACCTGTACAAGCAGCATGGCAAGAGCATTCAAATCTGGAAGAGCTGGCACAAAAAGGATTGGCTAAAAGCCACTCCTGCCAGTGGCCGGGTTGCAGACCTCAGCAGCAGGATCAGGACCAGGCACATGCAGTTGCCACTGCCCTGCTCCAATTGGAGGCTGACCGATGTTGGAGCGGCCAGAGCTCGATCCAAGCTGCAGGTCTGCATCACCACTAACTGAAAGAAAGAAGTTGGCAGCATGTGCTTTCGTAGACTAAAGTCTACTTCCTCAGATGTATTTGCATACTGCATACTGCAATAGCTATTGTAGTAGCAGAACAGTCTACTTATAGATTTTGCCATCCATGCTTGAGTAGTGAATCACTGCAGCTAAGAAGACAGTGCAGAGTCAGTAGCTTTAAAGAACAAAGTGGGACTCCTTTCATTCACTGGCGTGACTGGTATGGTTATGTTCTACAGCTATGACTGAAAAATCTCTGCTCTTCCATTTATTTTAGAGGTTTACTTTTCAGCACCTGCTTTGGATTAATCCTGTCCCCATCTACAGATGATGTAGTCTCCTAAATGTTACAATTACCAAAGTGTCTATCATACTATACAACAATAGCACTTTGATACCACTTTAACTGCCATCACTTTGCTCTATGGGATCCTGGATCTGTAGTTTTGTGCTTAGAACTGCTACCAGAGAGTTCTAATGCTAGATTAGGGGACTTCATTAGAGAATTCTAAGTAGCTCATCAAACTACAACTTCCAAGAGACATAACAGTTAAAGTGGTATCAAACTGCTGTAACTGTGCAGTGCAGACACACTCTAAATTAAACACTCATACTCTGCTTAAAATCACTGATTGGAGACAGAAGTGAAAATAGTTAGTGAACAAAATGTCAGTTATATACAATTTTCTAAAATACTGGCTTAAATACAACTACACTCAAATCTGTATTCAAGTATGTCATTCTAGTGTTGTGTCTGAATCAATGAAGTTACCTGTGTAAAAACATCCATTGTCATTGAATGAGTTTGAGAGAGTGTCTGTGAGCTACATACTATACACCCATATATATTGTGTATAATTTGGTTGAATACAAACTACTGACTGAAGGATGCCTGGATGTCAGAGATGCATAATTACTTAATCATACTCTCACTCTGGATATGATAATGCAATCAAACATACACTAGGAAACAGATCTTCAAGAGGAAAAATATTTCTCAAAGTGAAAAACACAAAAAATTAAAGAATACTACACATTCCATGAACTGGCTATCTACTTCCACGAGAGCACAAACACTTGACTGATATATGGGGGCACTCAGTACAGCTTACAACAAGAACAGTTTGATAAAAACATCATAAGCAAAAGAACGGTTCAAAATCTCTGAGAGGATTCCAGATTGAATAACAGAATCAATTGTGTATAGGCCACATATTTTTTTTTTAAATGAAGGCTCATTTTCCTTTACAGTATTTGTATTCCATGACAAATATTCCAAATCTTTGATGGATAGCTACAATTCTGCCTTACAATGTAAAGAGTTCAATTACATTGATTAAGAACCTTTCATGCACCTCTATATAAATTTCTTCCTTCACAAGAAAATAGATATTATCAGAACATTTCTGTTTTATTTTGTCCTAAGGCAACACCTGAATGAGCAATTTGCTTCTAAATAATAATGCAGCAAGAATTAACTGACTGAACATATGCTCTGCAAGGCCTCCTTGAAGCTGTTATTTAATAAGAATGGGTTGTTATTGTAATCCTTCTGTTATTCACAAGCATGGCTCAGTATAGTAGATGTTTTATAGTGACCTTTTCAGTTAAGAGCCCAGTTAGTCATTAAAAACAAGCAACCAAGCAAACAAACAAAGCAAAAACCAAACTCATACTGCAGGGCAGCTATAGAAGTAACCAGTAAGTGGAAAGATGTATCATTTATACTGGTATATAAGTCAACTTCATGCATAAGTCAAGAGCTGGTTTTGGAGCCAAAAGTATAGATTTTGATATGGCCTACGGATAAGTCAAGTGTACAACAAAGGATGTCAAAGATGAAGCAAAGGAAAATTATGCTAAAGAACTGACAAAATTCTGGCATAAATATTTGTGGTTACGGATGAATAAGGATGGAACTACTGTAAATGGTGGCTGTGCAATGGGACATGGAGGTGATCAGGCACATGTGGTGCTAAGAAAATATGCACATGTCAAAAAGGATGTAAAGGCAGGAGTTAAGGTACAGTATTAACTCCTATCAAAAGAGTAGAGTGGCGAAAGGTGAGAGCTTAGTCCATCCAGGGAGAACCTGAAAGAAGCACCAGCTCCTTGGTGTTTCTTTGAGGGAAAGCACCAACTCTTGTTATCCACTGGATACCCCCCCCCCATGGATATAAAAATCTGTGGATACCCAGGTCCCATTAAATACAATTAGGTAGTAAAATGGTGTTATTTATATAACATGGAAAATCAAGGTTTGTTATTTGGAATTTATACTTTTTAAAAATATTTTCAAGCCATGGATGCTTGAATCCATGTGTGAAAAATCTGTGGATAAGGGGGGCTGACTGTACCAAAGAGCCACTGCCTCTGTTTTCCTGCCCAGAAATTGAAAAGGACTGAAATGGCACCATGGCAGACAATACACTCCACCTTGTTGCAAATCTCATGCTGTGATTTGAGCCTTAAGCAATTTTCTCATTTTTCTACAATTTCCATAAAAGAGTGATCTGTCCTTTGTGCTCATGACACCATACAGAAGATCACTGATCTTCTGAAATTCTGTATGTCACTGTGCTTGTCTCATGTTCTGCACACACTCCTGTACTGTTGAAAATGTAGAAAGTAGGATTTCTAGCATAACACTTTGATTTTGCTAACCCAGTTTGTAAAACTTCTCCAAGGTAAATACAGTTCATTATCATTTATAGTAGGATATAAACAAATATTGTTGTAAGCAGCTTACTCAAGCTTGAACCAAATTCAAAACATCACTGGTCATGCCACAATACATGGATTGTGTCTTATGTATGAGTCATGCAGCCTTAATATGTCCTAAAGAAACTCTTATATGCTTGAAGTGGTATTCAGGATGCATTCCAGTGTATTTAAGTCATTCTTTTTAGAAATCATGTTATTTTAGCCCTGGTAGCCCTGGTGGTGTAGTGGTTAAATCCCTGTACTGAAGCCACTCACTCACAAAAAACACAAGGATGTGAGTTTGATACCAGCCACGGGCTCAGGCTCGACTCGGGCTTACATCCTTCCGAACTCACTAAAATGAGCACCCAGATTATTGGGGGCAATTAGCTTACACAGTATAAACTGCTTAGGGTGCACTGATAAGTGGTATAGAAATGTACTTGCTATTGCTATTTAAATGCTTTGGTAGCCTCAGTGCATCTCTTGCCCTGTCCCAGACAATCATTTAGTCATTAGAAAATTCAATCAACAAAGTGGCATATACTATTTGGAAGATAATCAGAAGCCTGTAGAACAAGCTGAACAAGAGATATTTTACTCAGTCAAAGAAATTACTTTAGGGCAGCATCCCCACAGACTGACAGATGGCTGTGATAAAGGATGGATTGGCTATTACAAGACAGGTTGTGGATACAGGCACTAAGTGAAGTCCTTTTTCAAAAAGAGTGATAGTGATCCGGAAGGGGAAGGCTGCAAATGACAGAAATGCAGCTTAAAATCTCCTCTCCACTATTGTAGTTTTCAAAGAAGTGCCCATGTTAGTCTCTTGCAACATTAAAAAAGAAGAAGAAGAAGAAGAAGAAGAAGAAGAAGAAGAAGGAGAATGAATGAATGAATGAATGTGATATCACCTTTAGGATTAACTAGTTTTTTTAAAATTTTTGCATGGGTTTTTATGGACATAAACCCAAGTCCTCTGATGTAGTTTTTGTTGTTGTTGTTAGCTGCCTTTATGTCAATCTCAACTCATGGCAACCCTGTGAATGAAATGTCTCCAAGCCCCTATCCTCTACCTTTGTGTTCACGCACACACTGCGCCATTTAGTGTGGATCGGAGGCCGCCATGATGACGCTGCCACCATGTACTAGGGTTGCAGGGCGTGTGGATGTTCCGCCCCCGTGCAACCCTAGTATGTGGCCAGGCCAGTGCAAAGTGCCGGTCTGAACTGCACCTCAATGTAGTCACCTTGGCTTCTTAGGAGAGTTCAGGATTTCATTTGTTCTAGTACAGAATGGTATTAACATCTGATATATAAAGCATATTTGTACAATTATGGGAGTGGGATAGAATCATAGAATCACAGAGTTGGGGTAAACATCAGCTATTAAGATGAATGTATTGTCTAGATTAATGAATTTATTTCAAATGATTGCAATTATTTTTCCTCAAATAAGATGTTTGAAAATTGGCAGAGAGAATTATCTGAGTTTATATGGGCTGGCAAAAAAGCCAAGAAACAAATGGGAATTACTAACAGATACAAGAGACAGAGGTGGGTTAGTGATGCCAGATCTGAAACTATATTTTAAGGCTGCTAGTTTAAGTTGAATTGAACACTGGAATACTTTAGAAAATAGTAGAGATTTAGAATTAGAACTTTATTGCACAGGCCTGGAATGAGCCTGTCGTGTTCTAAAAGGGGATGTGATGAGAATGGGAGGTGGCACAGAACGCCGTTTACTGCACAGAGAGAACGCTGCTCCTGCCGCCAAACATTCCCATCGCGTTCCGGATGTGTTCCCCGGGGGGCGATTTTCAGGAATGCTTCTCAAGTGTTCCTGAAAACCACCCCCTCTGGGACACATCCAGAACGTGATGGGAACATCCGGCAGCAGCAGCAGCGTTCTCCATGTATGGTAAACAGCATTCTATGCTGCCTCCATTCTCATCATGTCCCCTATTAGAACACAACAGGCCCGTTTTAGGGCCTGTGTGATAAAGTTCTTAGAGGGACAGAAATTAACATGATAGTGGCATGGGTACATATGGTATGGGAATGTGAAAACAAATACAGAATTAAAAAAAATGTAAGATTTATAATAAAAACATGACAAACGTATAAAAACAGATTATGCCCCAAAATCCCAGGGTGATTATCACCACAGGAGGCTCTTTATAATTAGCAGTTAAGAGATGATAATTGAGTAATTGTGAGCCAGCTTGACATAATCGAGCCCTGGTGGTGCAGCACAGTAGTTAAATGCCTGTACTGCAGCCACCCATTCACAAACAGCAAAGTTGTGAGTTCAGTACCAGGCAAGGGCTCAAGCTCAATTCAGGCTTGCATCCTTCCAAGGTCGCTAAAATGAGTACCCAGCTTGTTGGGGGCAATTGGCTTACACATTGCAAACCGTTTAGGGAGTGCTTTAGTGCACTGATAAGCAGTATAGAAATGTACTTGCTATTAGTGGTCTGAGTGTTGTACTAGGACTCTAGAGACCAGGATTTGATTCCCAACTTAGTCATGAAACGCACTGTGTGACCTTGGCCTAGTCACATGCTCTCAGCCTTAGAAGAAAGCAATGACAAACTTCCAATAAACAAATCTTGCCAGGAAACCCCTATGATAGGTTTGCCTTAGGTTTGCCATAAATTGGAAATGACTTGAAGTCACACAACAATAACTGCTACTACATAAGGAGACCTAATGGAGAAAAAAATCAGGGGTGTGGAAAATTAAAGATAGACAAGAATTAGAGAAAGAGGGAATTAATATGCAGTGGTTACCAATTATGAAAGAGAGCAAAGAATTTTTTTTAAAAATCCCAGTATGGGGAAAAAATCTATATCTGAAAAGTTATTGTGTTCCAAGGACAATAACCTGATCAACAAAATGTATAAATAGTTTTTGTGGGTTTTTCGGGTTATGAGATTGTGTTCTATAAGAGTTTATTCCTGATGTTTTGCCACCAGCTGTGGCTGGCATCCTCAGAGAATGCTGGTATGGAAGAGAGTGGAGTATATATATTGTTAGTTGAGAGGAAGTGATTTACATGTTAATCTGTGTATTGTTTTGTTGTTGAATGGCAAGGCTTCAATGTATCTATTTAATTAATGATCCACTGTCTGCTGGGAAATTCCCCTCACAGTGGGTGGTTTACACTTGCATTTGCTGGGTCTTGGTTTTGGTGTTTTTCAAGACTAGTAGCCAAACTTTGTTTATTTTAAGAGTTTCTTCTTTCCTGATGAAATTGTTCAGGTGTTTATGGATTCAATGACTTCCCTGTGAATTCTGACTAATAGAGAGAAGACTAAAGAGAGAGAAATAATATTATAATTTAGGAAATCAATCAGAAAATATGCAGGAAGTATTTTGCTTTTAAGGCATGGAGGGGAAGGGGTTGATGTTGAATGGGTAACAGAGGTATGTCTGTGTTGGTTATTGTGTGTTTGTGTTTAATCTTTTTAAAATAAAAATATTTTAAAAGAAACATAGCTGAAAGAGACCACAAGGAGCATTCTCTAAGGGAAGAACTTGCACCAGTGGTGACAGCACCAGGAGCCCCAACAGGACGGATATGGAGACAGCCACCCAGCATTACTCCAGATAGGGGAAATTCAAGTCAGTTTGGGGGTTGGAATACTCTGCAAGTAGCCTGGAGTATGCTGGCTGGTGTACGGCCAGTCTATGTTTTCATCTTTTCTTGAAAAATTATCTTCAGTTGCCTTGTTCTAGTTTGCAGTTAATTGCTGCATGTAAACAGGAAGATCTTCCAAATTACTCTGATCTGCAAACTGTGTGTTGCTGTTGCTTTCAAACATTTTCAAGCACTATTTGCTCAGGTGAACAAAACAAATAATGTTCACTGCTGTGGAAGCAAGTAGCATTATCTCTTGTATAACCAGCAACTGTAATCTGTATTTCTGACTATTAAGAAGACGCATCTGGTCATCATCAATATTCCTATTACCAATTTATCAGGAACACTGCTATTTAGATTCTAATTTTAAAACGTCTGTATTCCCACGTATTACTGTGGTTGTCTATGCAAGTTGCCAAGCTTATTAGTAACATCACAGAGGAGTTAACCAATGACAACCAATAAACTTTTGATTTCTCTTCCAACATTGCTTCAATATGACTTCAAAATGCATTGCTACCTGGACTGAAATGACTAATTCCAGCTGGAAGGCTGGGAATATGCTAGTATTTTATCTACAGAGAATTCTTAACAAAGATTATCACTTTTCTAAACATAATTTATTAAAATGAACCAGAAAGCAAAATATGTGCACTAAAACCCTACTTTTACAAGCTTTATTAAATACAATCATAAAACATTTTTAAAGAGCAGTTTTAAAAGCATTTCCATTAGCAAGTATGATTTTTCCTTCCCCAAATGACAATTATATATGATGCCCCCGACAACTCCTTCTACTTTGTAAAAGTAAATTTTCCTAATATTTAATTTATAAATCAATTCCCAACTGGATTAGCAATAAACATTTGAAGGCGGCAGACAGAAGTTGAAGGAAGTATAATGCTTGCTGGTTAGGCCTCATTAAAAAGGCATAAAGGGGAGGGGGGATAAAAACAACCCACTGAACTTTTGTAATTGGACTCAAGAGAAATATAACTTTAAGGACATGAACACAGTCTTAGTTCAATCAAACAGCATATAAATAAATGAAAACCAGCATTCTATAGTTTCGGTGTCACTTTCTAGAAATGTTAGCCAAGTTTAAATTTTATTTTTATTTCCTAGTGTGAGTCTACATCCTAGGACATAAATTCTTATAAATTTCAATCTCGTAGGCAAGAACGAATATTATTGCCACTTTTCTCTCTGCTACAAGAAAGTCCTTGAAAACTGCATATTTTAAGGATTATTTACAGTTTTGGATTTATTCTCTGCAAAAAGCACATGCCGCTTCTTTGCAACATCAAAAACAAAAAAAAAAACTTTATTTACCAGCATAGAATTCAAAGTTTCAAAGGAGTGTACAGTATTAATAAATCATACAATATATAAAATCAATACTCAGTGCTCATTACTTTCCATCTTTAAATAGGTTGAATTACAACAAGAATCTTTTAAAAATATGAACATTTTAACTGATGCCTAATAATAACAATTTTTGGCGTGTGTGTAATGAGGGAAAGATTATTCCAAAAGATGGGAGCCACCATACTAAA
>NC_056523.1:41944617-42024353 GCF_019175285.1 Sceloporus undulatus | reverse complement strand
TTCCTTGCTATGAATACAAATAACTTCTGAACAGATATGTATATAAAATCCACTACATTGTTCCATCACCTCACATTCATGTAGATATGCAGGCACACACACAGTGGACTTTCAGGTCACCTAAGTACAACTCTTAGCAACTTGGGTCAAACATTAATACTGTATATCTGGGTATTTGCTTTCCATTTGATTCTTCTTGTATGAGGATGAGAACAATACTGGACCTTATGCCTCCATCTATCCTCTTAAATCAGAAAAAGGAAGGCACCAGATTCTGTCTGATCTTAGAAGAAAAGGCAGGAACAGCCCTGGTTAGTACAGTACTTGGATGGAAGTCCATCAATGATAGGAAAGAACTGGAAAAACCATTTCTGAGAATTATTTGCCTAACAAACAAAGCCCTATCAAATTCATGGGGTCATCATAAGTTGACAGATGACTTGATCACACACATCGGAGAGGATGGAATGAAGGAGAAAGCCGACTCTAACGATAAACAGGCTGCCTATGATTAAGGGGCGAAATAGACCAGTGGAAAGGGCAGCTTCAAGCCGCCCCTTCCAAAGCCAGATTTGGGGCTATTGCAACTGCATGTCATGGCTCCAATCTGCCTTGAAGTTGCCTGAAAAAGGAGCAGCAAAAACCCAAAATTTGCATCCATGGCGCAGCTGGAAGCCAGCTACTTAACATTCCAGTGACATGCGGTGTGTAATGTGACATGAAGCCACCCCATGCAAACAGCCTGGCAGCTTCTGGTGGCTTGGGAGAATTTTGCTCCTAATTTTCCAACTCCTACAAGGAGTCTAGTAATGCAACACAACACTTCCCACACTCACCCCAATGCATAGACACTTCAATATAGGGAGGTTGGACAGGTCAAAGCATTTGGGGGGGGGGGGAGGAGATAGAGAAGCCTGGACCAATGAGTGTTTTTTTTGTTTGTTTGTTTTTTGGCTACAGAACAGGTTAATGTTAATATCCAAAACTACAATGTCTTATGTTTTGACATTAAGCAGAAGAAGAGATAGCAAATTGTTTTTCATCAGATTTTTTCTCCTTTTCTATGAAGCTGATGCCTAACTGATCAGTGTAAACATGGGTCAACCATGTGAAGCACTGGCCAAAAAAACCCTTAATGCAGCTAATAATAATAATAATAATAATAATAATAATATATTCCCCTTTTTGCAGAGGAATTAATGCAGCTCTTGGCTTCATCAACAGCAGTAAAGTGTCTCTGTGTGTGCGTGTGTGTGTGTGTGTGTGTGTGTGTGTGTGAAACAGATGAGTCAAAAAGAGCAGCTCAAGGTCACTCAAGCCACAGTCGCGCCAAGACTGCGGCGACCACACAGCCTGCTCTCAAAGCAAGCTGACTCAAGCAGTCTCAAGCCACACACTGCAGATTAAAACTGCTCCTCCAAAGGACTGGAGCAAGGCTTCTTAATGGCGTCTGGCTTCATTGGGGGTGTGGGTCATCTGAATACCATGCCCCCAACACAGCCTGAAGTCATTTCTTTTTGCCTTTGTATTTCAGGCCCAGATCAAGGGAAGTAGTAGTCCCACTCTATTCTGCTCTGGTTAGACCTCACCTTGAATATCATGTCCAATTCTGGTCGCCACAGTTCAAAAAGGATGTTGCCAAGCGAGAATGTTCATAGAAGGGTGACCAATATGATCAAATATCTGAAAACCTATCCTTGTGAAGAATGGCTTAGAGAAACAGATATGTTTAACTTGGAGAAGATAATATTGAGAAGTGATGTGATAGCTATTTTTAAATATCTTGAAGGGATGTCATGTAGAAGATGTCTTCTGCTGCTTCAGAGATTAGAACACAAACCAATGGATTCATATGATAAGAAAATAAATTTCACCTAAACATTAGGTGACTGCAAGAGCTGTTCAAGAGTGGAACAGACATCCCTTCTTTGGGGGTTTTTAAACAGAGGTTGGATGGTTACATCTCAAGAGTACCATATTTTATGAAGATTTCCACACCTGGCTGTATCACTGGTAAAATATCTGTGAAACATCCCTGAAATGTGGAGGAAGTGCACGTATCTGAAAATCAGCTGCACTTCCTCAATCATCATGGAAACATTGCTCCTTTCTTCACATCCCTTAATCATTCCTGTGGAGCAGATTTCCTATGACTGCAAAGTTCAAGGACACTACAAGGAGCGACGATTCCCTGGCTATTGAGGAAGTGTGCCTGGCTTCCAGACAGGTACACTTCCTCCACATTTCAAGGATGTTTCACGGATGTTTTACCAGCAATACAGCCAGGTGTGGAAATCTTTTATGTGTGTATACCTGCATGGCAAGGGGTTGGACTGGATAGTACTGTAGTCTCTTCAAAATCTATGTATCTGTGAGAGTGACTGGGTTTGCCTGAAACCCTTAATTGTTTGATGATTATCAATATCCAATAATTGCTTTCAGGAAAGGTTTTAAATATACATTGCTCTACAAAATGTTCACTGACATGCTTATTCATATCAATGTGAAATGATATAATGCTTTGCCAAGAGTGTTTTGAAATAATACAACTTGGCCCAGAATGGTGTCATACTGCTGTCAGTCATTGACCCTAGAAAGCAGAGCCTTCTCTGGAGTTTGTACAATATGTCAGTTCACTTGCATAAAACATAACACATATTTATCTTGGTTATAAAGTTGTATAAGAACTTTAACGAACAAATGTTCAGTAAACACTGGATATTGAAGTAGCTGGATACTGAGGAGCCCTGGTGATGCTGTAGGACAATGCCAGTACTGCATCCACAACATTGTGATTCGATCCCAGGGCTCCAAGGTTGACTCAGCCTTCCATGCTGCCAACATCTTTATTTCATTTAATCTCAAAGGTGCTACAAGATCTCTCTACATACTGATTCTACAGACTAACATGTCTATATCTTTACATTCATCTTCTCATAGACTGGTAAAATGAGTACCCAGCTTATTAGGGGCAGTTGGCTTACAGATTGCAAACCACTTAGGGCCGAAACAGATATCCCGTTTGAGCCCCTTTGGGCTGGCTAGTGAGGGCGTGCCACTCCTCCAAGCAGGAGAGAAGCTGGACTGGCAATTACACGCTGGCCAGCTTCTCTCCACTTGGGAAAAAGTCAGCTCTTCAGGAGAAGGTGCAGCTTTTTTCTGCCTCAAAAAGAAGTGGGTCTTATCCACTACTTTTGGAGTGGAAGATGGCTGGATTGGGGCCTCACATCTGTTTGCCGTGGCCCTGATCCAGTCTAAAAGGGCTGTCTGTATCCCTCTTAGAGAATGCTGAGTTCACTGATAAGTGGTATAGAAATGTAAATACTATTGCTAGCTTTTGAAAACCCTATCCATGATCATGGCTCCTATGTCAACAGAATTCCATATTTTAGTTCAAACCTTAAAGAAGCTATTCTAGGGGGTTAACTATATCCCCCAAATAGGTTCAACCCTTGAATAGCCCCTTTAAAGTCCAAGAGCAGTTTCAGTGCCTCACTGATATGGGAGCCACCATCTGCCACTGCAAATAGGGTTAACTGATCACATAGCTTGACAGCTGTCCCATTGTCTTTCTCTTCCTTGGTAGCTTCCTACTGTCTGTTATTAAAATCAAACACAGATGTCACTTGCTAGCCTTCTTTCTTTTTTCCAGCCAATGTAACATTCAACATCATACTAAACAGACTGCAAAATTTATACTTAAACCTAGCAGGCCCCATGGGCTCTTTTTTAGATACTTCTGGTCTTCCCAAAAGACTCATGAAACTTGATTAAACTAAAAACTGCATTTCATTTCCCTGTTTTGTTTTGCATTTCAATGCAGACCATTATAGCTCGATAATAGGCATTCATTTTGCTATGTACTTCCATTCCAGCAATGAACATACCATTATCAGTTGCTTAAAGCCAGTTGTTGTTGTTGTTCTTCTTGTTGTTGTTGTTGTTATTATTATTATTATTATTATTATTATTATTATTATTATTTCAACCATGTTCTGGGTGACAACACAAAACAACTTAAAACACTTTTCCTACATTGTAATTTTGTGTATACCAAAACTAAATAATACATATAAAATAAAATTAAGGATTTTTTAAAAGAAAAATCAATCACAATTTTCAGCTTTTTAGTTTAGGAATGTTTTTTTGTGGCTATAAAAAATTATTATACTTTAAAATGTTAAAAAAATAAACTGGAACCCGACTGCCTCCTTGCTTTGGTGATTTCTTTAAAAACACAAACTTCTCATGCCATATTTACCACTTTTGCATAAAACATCCAATAGTATTTCTGCTATTGGTGATCATCAAATAAACTAACACCACAGTCTTTTAGACATTTATTCAGATGTAACTCACATTCACATCAAATAGGTATATTCCCAATAAAGTGGGTATAGGCTTAACGTGAATCTCTAAAATTGTGGTATTACTTTGCATTTTCAGATTCACTCATAGAAGACAGTTCAAAGAGATAGTTTTTATGGAGCAGATGAAATCTGTTATCCATGAGGAGGAATTAACATAGCCCACAATGTTTATAAATGGGATTTAATTATCTATTGAGTATAGATTATGATTGTTAATTGGTTGTTTCATGTGGTTCATAAGTCCAGCCTTTAGTACATTTTATGTGTCTTTATAAGTGAAGCAGGTGTTGTAACTGAAACACTTCATATTTTAATTTTATATAATGTTTTAAACCTGATGTTCTAATTGATGGCCATCATTTTTGTTTCTGCTTGGAAATAAAATAAATATGCACATTGTGTCTCCTATTTAAGGATATCCTGCAGAGATGTAGTGACATGTATGCGAGTAAGTACCATCTTTCTCTATAAGCCATTCTGGGATGAGCTGGCAAGATAAATTTCTTCCCAGTTCAGTCCAGGCATCTTTCTGAGACCCCTTAATGAGCTATTCAGAACCCTGAACTACTGTGTGTGATCTTTCAGTTAGTACTGACAAGCAACCACCTAAGGACGATACATCTCTGTCAAGGATAGATGCTCATTTTCTTCTTCTGTTCATCTGGAAACTTCTTTCAGTAGGCATTCCTGAACTGACTGCAGAAGACCAATCTTGGGCACATTCAACATGTACAATCCTTGAACAATTGTCTCTATACTCACCTATTCATTCACTGGACCTTGGCCAGTAAAACCAGAGCATGGGAAATGGCTGCTTTTAAATTCATGTTCTAACCTTTGATGTGTCTGAGGGCAGATTATAAGGAAAGATCGGGAATACAATCACAGTTCTCTATTGCTGTATTACCTCTTCCAACCTCTTCTTTTCAATTTCTCAGTACATCAGTCCCCTTATTCCCTTCTCTTTTCCATACGTTTTTGTTAAAGGAAAACCCATGGCCCTCCAAATATAGCTGGAGATACTAGTGATGGCTAGGACTGATGGGAGATGCAGCCCAACAACTTCCATAAGCTTAATGTTGGAGAGTCAGAAACAGTCTACACTTCATCAAAACATCAAAAAGCACCAATTTTTAGGCCCACCTCTCACCATTCCCATCCTTCTTGGATAAGCTTTCAGTATTTTTTCTTGCAATTTACCTCAATAAACTTTCTCTTCTTGAGGAAAAGTGTTTGCCTTGTCTTTCTTATTCCCTAAAATGTACATCACAATAGCACTCTCTTCACAGTTACAGCTGGATTTCCAGTGATTCCTTCCTTTTATCTTATCAATCCAATCACTAGCCCAGTCAATCCAAAAACGACCCACAATCTCTGGAAATGCTTTTCAAAGGGCTCAGAGGGAGAAAAACTTTTGAAAGTCTGCTTTTGTTGGTGTCTCTTTTGGTAGTTCTAGGATATTTCGAGTGCTCAGTGAATTAGATTTCATTATTGTGAGTGGCAGACCATGAATAAATACTCAGTATGTCTAGTTCTGCTGATACACAGACTTCAGCCCAAAATTATGTACAATGGTGGCTCATAGCTTCAGTGCCTTTGGAATGAGGAATCCTCTCTGGGTTTTAGATTAAAAAAAAACATTAAAAGAACTATCCCAGATACAGAATGCTACCCTTAAAATAGACACAGAATATCGAGTAGCTTTCTAAACATTCTGACTAAAACTGAGAGTGAAGTTGTCATCTTGTTGACATGGAACAGTAATTATATATTATTCAAAAATGTCTAATCTGCCATTTATTATTAGGTCATCTTTCATAATCCACCAGTGGGACAATGTAATGTGTGGCATGGGAGACAGTCTTCCCAGCTCTGGCACCTTGGTTCTGGTCATGATGCTGGCTTCATTCCAGCTCCGTGTGTGTGTGTGTGTGTGTGTGTGTGTGTGTGTGTGTATAGCTTTTTAACAAACCCTTTGGGATCAAAATTATTTATATCATAAATAACATAACTTTAAAATTAAATTGTTAAATGAATGTGACATTAATGTGTTCAATTTTGTATCGCTTGAATTGATTTTATTTTTATACCACCTTGAGTTCTTGTGATGCACCAGAAAATATAAATAGAATACTAGAAAGAGTAAATAAAGTTCGATGCAATAGTAGAGCCAGTAAAACAATATCAGCTCACCCTGCTATCGTAGAAATAGCTGGAAGATCTGTCCCACACACACACAAAAAAGAGTTTACTGCACTGCACTGCAACTAGTAACTTCACTTCACTTCACTTCCTCCTCCTCCTTCAGTTTCCAAGCAGACTGGAGTCAGTGGTAAAGCACTTCTCTCTTAATGGCCACAGGAGATGGCATGGCATTAGGAAAAAAAATCATCTTTACACTGTGAGATAGTATAGAAAAATAAATATTTCCTTAATAAATGTTTAGGGAATAGCCACAATTATCTTAAAAGCATTGCTTCTTCCAATTGTCAGTGATCTCCAGAGCAATCCAAAAGGAACATACTGCTCTTTGCTTTGTGTTTGTGTGTGTTTGGGGGGGGGGGGGGGAGGGCCGAAAAAAACAAAAGAGCTTTTCCTTTAGAATCCTGCAGCTGAATAGGATGATAAGAGTTCAGACAGAAAAACACTACAGAAAAGGACACCTGCCCTTCTGCTTTACTCTGTTGGCCACAGATGACTCTCCTTTTTAACAAAATATCTTAAAAGAAAACACAACAGCTATGTAGGTGTGGTTACAATGAATTTACATGTCCAGAATTTCTTATCACTCCTTTAGATTACAGTCAAGCAGATATCCTTTGCTCTGAGATAAACACAAACACTTTTAAGGTCAATGTTGCATCTCAGAAGGAAAAACAAAGCCATAAAGTTGGCCACCATCTTAGAGGTTAGGTAAAGATTTTCTCTTGACGTGAATGTCAAGTCGTCACCAACTGTAGGGGGCAGTTCTCACCTCCATTACTAAGCCGAAGAGCCAGTGTTGTCCAAAAATGATTCTGTGTTCATGTGATTAGTATGACTGAATGTAATGCTGTTATCTTCCCTCCAAAATGGTAAGTCTATTTATCTACTTTCATTTGCATGCTTTCGAACTACTAGGTTGACAGAAGCTGGGACTGGTGATGGGAGCTCACCCCACCATGCGGCACTTAGGCCTCGAACTGTCAATCTCCTGACCTTAACATCATCAGAACTGGTGTCTTGACCACTAAGCCACTGAATCACTATCTTACAGTCTTAAAAAAACTTTTTCACTTGGCTAAGGGGTCCTTTCATACTATATTATATGCAATTATAACACCATGGTTCCAGTTTAATTCTAACGGCTGCCTCCTATGGGATCCTGAGGTTTGTAGTTTGGTAATGTGCTCAAGAACTCTGGTTGGGAATTCTAATCACCTCGCTTTGTACTGCAAATCCCAGGATTCCACTGTCATTGGATACAGCCATTATATGTTCCCAAAGCATTTAAAATAGAATCATAGTACTCTAATAAAGCAGTGTGCCACTAGATTTGCATTTATCCTAGGTTAAGTGCAGTTAAGTCTCAGTGCAGAATTCAAAGACCTTTAAAGCCCAGAACGGCTTGGGTCCAGACCATTTGAAAGGTTGTATCTTCTTATATAAACCAGTTCATGCTTTAAGCTCTTCAGCAAAGGGCTTCCACAGTCCCGCTACAATCTCAAGTACATGTAGTGGACATGAGAAAGAGGTTTCTTGGTGACTGCTCTGGTTGACCCCACCCTCCTACTCTCTTTCCACCAGTAGGTGAAGATATATTTATTTAAGGAGGCATTGGGCAATGTCAGATAGCATTTTTAATGGGGTGGAAGTGTAGTGTTTTCATTTTATTATGTTTTAAATATCTTTTTAATGCTGGTTTATGAACTTCTGTTTTTCAATCAAAGTTAGTTCAATTGAGCCAGTGTGATCGAGTGGTTTGACTGCTGGACTAGGACTCTGGGATACCAGGGTTCAAATCCCCCACTCAGCCATGGGTGACCTTGGGTGAGTCACATACTCTCAGCCCCACAAAACCCTGTGATTGAGTCACCTTAAGAATTGCCATAAATCAGAAATGACTTGGAAGCACACAACAATGACAACAAACTCTCTCTCTCTTTAATTAAAATGTAATTTAATTAACATTTTAAGTAAATGTTAATTAAATTACATTTAATTAAAGTACATACAGTACTGGAGGGAGACAGGATATCAATTAAATAAATACATCTTGCTCATACTGGGGATCAATCTGTGCCTCGGTTACTTGTGAGGTTTATTGGTAGAACATCAATAATAGTATTTGCACAACATACTATGCACAACACACTGGGCAACACACTGTGCAACAGAAATAGTATTTTCACAGCACATTGCTAAATGCCACAGAAATAATAAATATGTGCTATTAAAGTATCAAAACTATTTTTTAAAGAATTAAAAAGTAGTCCTTTTTAACAATTGCACCTTTAAATATAAGCTTTTAATTTTCTTTTCTTTTTCTTTTCAAATTGGCAAAATGTTTTAAATGTTTGTCTCACTAGTCTGAGTTTAAAGATTTCTTCTGTGCAGCAACTACAGAAAGAAAAAGGACTCCTAGCTTCAAATCAGCTCTTTTATTGACATTTTGCAGTCCATTTAATTGTCAACATTCTGATGGTCAAAGGGTGAATATCCCCATTCATCAGTGAAACTAGAAAACATATATACTGGTCTATTATCCTGAAGAAAAAAAAGCAAGAAAAAGGCTCATCTACATTATCTATTTACCCTGAATCCCTCCTGGGTTGACTGCATGCTCCTGGACCGAATTTGGTGTTTCCATTCAAAATGTTTCACATTGAAAAGATTTACCTTCTAATCTGAGTTTTCCAGAAATATGGCAACACAGCGATGACAGGCAGCTGCCTTCCCTTATTGCACCCTTGAGCTTTCCTGTTGAGTCGCTCTGAGGTCAGAACAAGGCAGCCAGAGTACCCACAGCATCAGTACCGGTCGGCTGCATGGAAAAGCAACCACTCATCATCACCACATTTGCTGCATCAGGTAAGGGGAGTATTCAGGGCCAAAATAATCTGGGAGTAGCCTAGAATAGATGAGCCTAAAGTTCATTTTAAAAAGTCCCCCCACCACACATGAAAGAAATTTGGAAACAAACAATTGACTAAACATATAAATAATTTTTCTATCAGAGAATAAAATGGATTGTAATATTTAGATTCTGTCAAAATGATAAAAATTGGTAAGTGTTCTTTGAGGTCCTATTCTAGAATCTTCACAGTAGTTTATGTTTAGTCAGCTGAAAGTAGAACCAGTGAAATCTATGGAAAGATTTACTGTCTACAAACTTTAATGGATTAACCTTAGAGACAGCTAAAACTAGATCTAAGCCAGAACTTTGGTAAGTGGCATAAAGGCCAAGTAGTGAAAAAAAAAAGTTTTAAGGTGTGTAACTGACATATGTGGAAACCGTGATGTTCCTGAATTTCTCTGAATTTTTAAAACAAATCACATCGGTGAGCTTGGAATATAATCTAGGACTCTTCCAAGGAGATAGCAGAAAAAAGCCAAATACCTGATTCCTCTTTGTTCCTGAAAGAGGTGAGAAAATATTCTTTTAAACTCTCCAAGCTCCTGCGTATCTATAGCTAGAACAATATTGCAGAGCTATGAGATTAATGTGGACTCACTTCCAAATTATGCCATGCATAGAGTCAAGAAACTGATTAAAGAGAAAATTTATCTTGCTTCCAAATGGGCCTATCCTCTTTTACTTTCAAACTCTTCTTTTTCTTTTTGGTACCCATTGTACAAGACTTTGTTTGGGTTAGAGCATTACTTTAATAATCTTACTATGGTCCCTTCTAGAAAAGCATTTACAGCTCTAAGGTACCAATGTATGCCTTCTGCCTATTTGATGGGCAGATATAATAACACTCCTGTCCATCTAAGACTATGTATCTGCAAAACCAGGGAAGTGGAGAATATCGAACATTACCTTTTACATTGTCCTCTGTATATATCTCCTAGACAAAGTTTTCTTGAATGTATTTTAAAATCCCTTTCCGATAGATCTTGCCTTCAGCAGATTTGTGTCCTTTTGGCCGACAACAATGTTTTTGTTACTTCTATGGTAGCAAAATTTGGTTTAGCTGCTAGCAAGATTAGAATCAGATTTCTTGATTGGAATGATGGCTAGATCCATTCTAGTTTTATGTTTTTATTATTTTATCATTTATGATGTATTATTGTTTTTTGTTGATGGGTCTCTTTTACTAATTTTACCATGTTGTTTTATTTGTGGGTTGTGTCCTTTGGTTGTTGTTTTTTTATACTGTTTTTGTATTTACTCTTTGGATCTATTTTATATTGTGACGGCTTTTAGCTTTTAACAATAAATTTCTATACATATACATTATTTAAAAAATATATTTTCTGTTTGGGGAAACAGGGGAGAAAATTCCCCTTCAAATATCCATATATTTTCCTATATTATATTATATATTTAACTGGCTTCATATTTTTAGGAAATATTTCATATTTCCAACATATGAAATTATCAACATATTTTCAATCTTTTATAACAAGTGGAACAATCTGATAAAGGTTTGAAAATACATTGATAAATAAGTGGAGATGTTTGTTTACAATCATGTTTCATCCTCTAAAATCAAAGTGTAAGTATATAATGTGGAACTATGGATCTCAGAGATACTGATCTCAGGGTTGTTGGTTTTTTTTAATGAGTATGTTAATATTTTTAGAGCAACTTCTGATAATCTCATATTTCATTCTGGTGGTCTGCTTCTGTGTGAAGGTCTCACAATCATCTCCTCGTGTTGCAGCACTATTTTTATTTTCGGCAAAGAAATGATCATTGCTACCCAAAGGGTCTCTCAGACTTGAAGCATGAGTTCTTAGAATAGAGGTCCTTGGAGTTCATTGAATGTTCCAGTCTCCTATGCATCCACTATTCATTATTCATTATTTGGGGGGCTGTTTGTGTGATTTCCTGGATCTGCACTAGGGCTTTCCCCAAAGATTTGCTTTTGTTTTAAACATGGGCTTGCTGAGATATGCTATGGTTTGAAGGGCAAATCCTCCCCCTTTTAAATCTTAAACTCATAATGTTGTAGCACAAAAGTGCCACTTCATGGATGTAAATGAAGAAACCCCACGTTGTAAAGGTAACATGAAAGGGGCCTTTAGCTGCAGCCCTTGGGCAGTTTCTTGTTTCAATGCCTTGTTTTCATGTCTCAGAATTAAAAATAAACCCAAAGGTGGGAATTAAATGTTGTATCTGGTGCCAAAAAATAATCCAAGACCAGAGAAATGGCATTAGGATATTTTTAAAGCCCCAAGAACTATTGCAGGAGTTCCAGATGGAACATATTTTATTTTTCACTAACTCCCTCAAAATGGTATCTCTGTAATCAGTCCATCACTTTTATTCTGTAACTCTGTTCCTTCTTTCTGAAGGTTTGCTGGACTACCCACCTCTGTCAGACTTCGCCCTTGTGGACAGCAAGTAGTTGAAATTTTATCACACATTTTGTTCTCATATGTTTTTATAATCAGTGCCATAACCAGGTGATTGCCCCCTTATTGAGATGCAAGCCAGGCTGTTCTGGATTGTTTTACATCCATATGCTATTGCAAGATAAATGGAAGAGTACTACCCTGTCGGCTTCAAAATTTTTGTCACTGGCGGCTAAAATTAGAGAGTGAACTACTACAAAGGGGTCTGAATAACGGATCTATATCCTAGTGCTATAATTACATAATCAAGTTAATCCTCAATGTTGTAATCCAGTCTGACAACTTAATTTTATTCTTAATTTTCTGCATTTTAATGAAACCTATTTTATATTGGTTTTATGTTATATATAATCTTTCCACTTATATGTTTTAAATTATTGTATGCCTTGATGGGTCTATTGACCATAAATAAAGATTGAATTGGATTGTTCCTTTTTACAGAGGAATGACAATCTTATTTATACACTTTTACAATCCTAATCCTACTGTACTTGCATTATGTCCAGTTTTAATTAAGGGCACTCACTTGATCCTACATGCATGATCTGTAATAACCATTGTTGCATGGTTTACCTTACTAGAAACATCAGTGCTTACACAATAGTGTTTGGTGAAATCAAAGGCATGCCTCCATCACCCAAGTCTGCATATATGGTGATGTTTACTAGACCCATTCATCACTTGTAGGGTTTTTTTTAGCTACTGTATATAATAGAACATACTTGACAAATTTGAACTGCATTCTAGTCTAAACATGACCTGAAAGATAAGCCATTTGGTTATGGTTTTAAACTAGCTTCAAAGTGCAGTAAAGAGGAAAGGGACCACTGTCACTCTCTCTTTCTCTCTAAAATATTTAATGCATAGCATATAACACCAACAAGCCAGTGATATAGACAGGAAGCAAAAAGTTCCTGATTGAAATCTTTTCCAATTATCTCTGCCACATTATACTATAAAAGACACACTACAAATGAACCCCAACTTATACAATTTCATTAATAATGAAGCATCCTCGTCTAGTCATTATCTTCATAAGGAAAATTCCAAAGGTTATTTTATCATGCTGGTCCTTTCTGCAGCATGAATAAATGGTAAGTTAGCAATGAAAGGGAAACTTCTTTCTTATGCTGATTGAAATGCACTTCTAAAACTACCTGGGCTATTTTTTTTTTCCAGTTCAACACACCAGGACTGCCAGCTACTTTGCCAATGTTCAAATTCTGAAAAAGATTCTTAGAAGCTCACCTTTTCTTAAAGTATACAAAGATATTTAATATTTTAGCTTGCATACATGTAGACTAAGGATTGACAATAGACCATTCTGTTCTTCAAAGGCTCAAGTAACAGAAGAAAAGAAAGTGAAACATTGGACAGTAACTCTTCTCAGAATAAGCTCAGGATGTGAGAGAGGAGTACTTTAATATCTGAGCTGATGAACAATTATTTCCATACTGTAGAGGAACAATGTGCTCAAGAGTGTTCATTTCTTTCTGAAACAGACAGAAATATTTCAGAGAAGGAGCTCTGATCAGGGAGAAAATAAGAGTGAATGTAACTTAAAAATCAGTTATGAAAATGATTATAGGTAACAAAGCAGAGAAACCATACTTAACTGGATTTCTGTTATTTTTCTTAAATTAGTTGGTTGACACATAACATAAACAAATATGTAATAGTGGCAGAGATCTGAAAATCTTGAAGAGCAACTTTGCATGGATCACTCCCTATATATCTGGGTATATTAGCAGTTTTGCATAAGTGTGAATACTAGTTTTATCAAATAGGCAAGAAGGTTTTTAAACATTCTTTCTAGAAATGCACACAGTAAAAAAACAGAGACAATGGTATTACTGTAAATTAGTCTGAGACACAAGTTCTATATCCAAATTATACTACTAAGTGTAATGAAAAAATGTATTCTATTCAAACTAAGAAATTAGATATTTTGCTATAAAATGGTAAGCTTAGGCATTCCCTTCTGTACTATCATATGCATTGTTCGAGTTTCTTTTTCAAACAATGGCTTAGTGTGCACAATTTACTTTACTTTATTTTTTTTGTTTTGAATTTCAGTTCCTTTGCAATTTTTTTTAAACTGTTAGAACATTTTGGCTTTCTGCCAGACAAATTTGTTTATATACTTACAGCACAATGCTATGCATCTCTAATAAGAATTAAGTCCCACTGAGATCAATAAAGCTTACTTCAGGTAATCGGTGTAGCGTTTGCAGGTTAACTTATCTAATGATTCATGTGAAGAAAATGAATGACCTTGAGCAAATGTAGCTATTCAACTGAAAAGAACTTATTTTAAGCCTAGGCTTCTCTATTTTAGAATATTTTAAGTAATAGTATCTCAAAACACACACAAAACATAGAAATCAAGTGTATTTATATCAAAACATCTAAAATCTGGCCAATGAGCTAATAAAACTTTGATTGTTTCAATCTTCATTGGTAAAGGCAAACAAAAAAGAAAGAAAGAAAGAAAGAAAGAAAGAATAACCAGGTAGTTTCTATTTTTAATTAACTACATAAATGCACAGAAATCTACCACTGTAAACTAATTCAGATTGCATAGTAAGAAGCAAGCAAGCAACCAAATGTGAAACAAATAAAAACTTTACTTACAGTACCCTTGATTTTTTTTAAAAGTTAGCAATTTCATTACTTTTCAGCATATTTGGAGTCTTCATTGGCTGTTTCTTCCATTTGTCCAAATCAGTACTATACAGAAAAGCTGTTCAATTTTGTTGCTTCTTGACCTGTCTTTCATGCAGGCTTTCTCCCTCTTGAATCTAACCTTCTCCACAAATTTGAAGAACGTCCACCTTTTTAAAGCCCCAAGAAAACCTATGCAAATTCATCTCTTTTTACACCATTTCGCAGATGAGAGGAAAAAATGCTTCCTTACTTTGTGTTACATTTCAGAAAGTTTCGTGGACGAATATCCTATTCCTGTTCAACTTGCCACAAAGTGCTAAATGGTAAGAATTGCATTACTGCTGCTTCTTAGATTATGACTGATAAGGTGAGCCTTTTACATTCATATTGAGTTCTGAAGAGCTGATGCTATACTGGTCAAATAATTAATAATTCATGGAACCAAATTGCAGCCCAGGAAGATGCAGCCACGTTTACTAGGGAGTTTTTCCCCTTCATAGTCCACCAATTTATGAATGACATTGTAGCAAAATTGGAGCAAAGAAGAAAGAAGTTGGGTTTAAGACTTGGATTCAAAATTAGATAACTTTTAGCAAAGCATTATGATTTTTCTTTGGAAAGTAATATTCTGTAACAGATAATATATGAGCTATACTATATGGAGCATTTCTGCTTTTCAGAAGAAAATATTGAACAATTAGAATTGGTTCTAATTTGAAATTAGATTACAAGGAAAGGTTTGCCATTGCTTTTATAGTAAGATGAAAGTGTATGATCAGCTAGTGGCTTTCCATGCCTGACCAGGGATTTGAACTGTGATCTCCCAGAATCCTTGTCCAGCACTCAATCTATGACACTGTGCTAGCCCTATTTGCCTTACAAATACTGTGTAAGCACATGTGAAACCACAGGTTTTCAACCTGCTATTACAGCTGGGAGGCCTCAATGGCAGAAATGAACACATCTAATTTGCGTAAGTAATATCAAAGATGGCTGATCAACCAATTCTGAAAACAAATTAGGTTCTGCCATGCTAATGTAAAGCTTGAGTGATTGATTGTTCCTGTGTCCAGAAACTGGGTATACAATATGGATGAGATTATACTCCCCTTGAAGGAGCACAGAACAGAGTCTCAGAGATCCATCTCTCAGTGGCTCAGAGTGTCTGTGGCCAGTTTTCACCATTCAGACATCTGGGTCTTTTCCTGGAAAGGAAGAACCTAGCCACATGGTTTCATGCAATGGTTATCTCCTGATTATAGTATGTTTGATGCACTCTACCAGCAGCTTCCCTTGAAGGCAACATAGAAGCTGCAGCCAAGATGTAGTCTTTGCTAATTTTGTTCTTGAAGGAATTAGTGAGTAATTTCAGCAATTTTATTCCCATGGAAGAAAAAACCATACAGGTAAGGACTTACTCTACACAAAATTCGCATGCAGTATTTTGGCACTGTAGAGAAAGATTACTTTTTTTGCACAGAAAATGCAGTTCCTGAACAGAACATACTGTAATTGTGACCTATTCTCTGCAAAACTCACAGGCGTTTTGTGCACAGAAAACAGGCCCAGGAGTTCTCTGTACAGAATTTTTTTTTGTACAGAAAATGCTCTCTCCTGCACAGAAAAGACTGTTTTCAGTGTAAATAAAGTGTGACATTTCTGCAGAATAAGTACTAAACTGCAAAGATTCTCATCAGTCCAGGATCCTTCCTGTCGGGGTTTCTGAGCACTCAAGAAACATGCTTTTTAACCATTTTAAAAAAAAATGTTTTCAAATATTTCTTCCATCACTAAGCTGCAGCTAATGTAAGACAAGCCAGATAAACTGCTGAACAAAAAACCACATAGACACCATATAGCACTACTCTTGCACTATCTGCCAATATGCTTTCAAGCTATTTGACTGGGGCCTTGACATGTGGAGCAGTGCCCCTTCCTCCATACCGTTGCCCAATATTTGGAGGAGGTCACCTTCTGTGGCTCACCAATGGGGGCAATATACAAGACTAAGGGGCTAAACAGATGCCTTGCTCAGTGCCGGATCAAGGTCGCAGCAACCACACACTGCAGTCCCAATCTGGCATTTTTCCAGCACAAGAAGAACTGGCAAAATGTCTCTCCTTTTTGTATTGGAAAAAAGGACCCCCCCCCCCTTTCAGCCACCGTGGCTGTTCTCTGCTCCTGTGGTATGCAGTGACTAATTGCTGCGCTGCAGGAGCATTCCCATGCTGCCCGCCATCTGGTTGGGCATGCGGAGTGACTCTGGCTTGGGGGTGGAGTCATGGCATGCAGCATGCAATCGCCATGCCCCCACGCCACCCCCAAGCCAGCTCTTATTGCTGGTGTGCTTTCCCCAATACCTTGGGTAACCAAGTAGATGGGTTCTTAGGCATTATTTCTTCAAACAAACAAAAATGGTACTAGAGGTAGAAATAATATGGAAAGAATATGGATAGTTTCCAACAGTACAAAAAGAAAAGCAGTTCAACATGTGTCCACAAACATTTTACTCAACATTAATAATGTGAAATGAAACAACGTGGTCACGTAAGCCTTGTACAAATAAACAAAAGCACTTAGAACCTTCTAGAGACCATTTGAACTTCTAACATATGTCCAAGGATGATTTTTTTTCTTTCACCAGCCTCCTTGTCTTATGATTTCCATTTTGATCTATAGGTCTATAGCCTTTTAACATGCTGGGGATAGCTGTGGGGCAGGCTTATGTGTTTCCCTCTCTTTTACTGTTCAAGCATGCTCAGTAATGGATTCTGGTGGGATCTGCTGTATATTTACCTGTTGCAGACATGGATACAGTAAAATTCAGATGAGTAGAATTCAGGTCTTTGTTTGGCAAACCTTTATTGCATCGCTCCCTACAAACATGCTGCTGCAACCCATGACTGAAAGCCTCAATTTCTCCAGCCCAGCTTCATCCTCCTCCCAGTGGTAAATGGGGTCGCCTGCCTTGGCGGGATGGCCCGGTTGCCGCTGGAGGCAGCCCCGCGGAGGCTGCAGGCCTCTTCCGGCTCGGGCGGCTCCCAGAAGCCTTGGCGGGGGGCCGCTCGAGCCGTGATTGGCCAGGACGGGGAGGAGAAGCGGTACTTCCACCCGTGTCGCTGGGGACTACAGGTCCCAGTGGCCTTTGCGGGCGGAAGTGCCCACTGATTGGGCGACATCATATCCAGGCGCCGCCCGAGATTAGAGGGAGGCCGGGTGGCGGGCCTTGCCTCCCTATGCCGGCCTCCCATTGGCCAACAGGCCTATAAAAGGCCACGAGGCCTCGATGGACGGCACCATTTTTGCTTGGCTCACCCACCCACCCTCCCTCTGTGGGTTTGGGTTGTTGTCACAACTTTGTATGGTGGTTGCATAGGTCTTGGATCTGGTGGGCGTGGTTTCCAGGGCTGTGTAGCGCTGGATTGGGAGTCCATCCGGACATGGGGGCGCTGCGAGCGAGGCGGTGTTGCCATTGCGGGGGCATCACCAGCACAGCGTCCCCCGTTGGCAAGGGATAGTTATGCGATGATGTGCAGTTGCAGATATGCGATCAGTCGCTTGAGCAATCGATGGGATATGAGCGGTAACCCATAATCTCTTGCCATCCCGAAGCTTGGCCGTGACCAAGCACTTTGGTTCATCCACTCAGTACTGGGCTGATGGATGACAGATCCAGACCTCATGCATTGGAGCCAACCCTACATGTGGTTATGCTAATAAAGTTGTGGCCTTTCCTCCAACATGCTGTGGTTTCTTTGTGTCCGCGGCGGCGTCCCTCTTAGGCAATGATGTTAATAGACACCCAGTTAGACAGAGTAGAAGAAGGAAAGGAGGGCCATGAAAATACTATGTAAAAAAGAGTTTCTTTGTCATAGGCTTTCTTAACTGAGGTATGTCTGTACTGTGTAAGGATGAGGGAAATATCCTTTATGGTTGTATTATTATTATTATTATTATTATTATTATTAAACTTTACTTCTAGAGCGCTGTAATTATACATATGGTTGTAGATTCCTGATTGTGAAATTCTTCCTCTTAGAGGCCTTACTGGGACCAATGCTTGATTTATTCTTGCACCAAATTAAAGCATGGCTATTTATAGTTGTGATCTCTTTTTATGCTTTTTAATATGTTACACTTTGCAATATGCTTTAATCTCATTTAAAATATTCTCTGTTGTTTTAAATTTCAAAATGTTTTAAATTGATTGAACTGGTTTTACTTATGCAATGCCATGAGATCCAATAATATAAAGCACAATATAGATATCCTAATAAAATAAATGTCAAAATCAGGAAATCCTGTGCTATCCCAGAATCAATTCCAAGCATGTCCAATTTGAAAGATATTAGAAAAGCTAAAGTAGAAATAATGGTGCTTAGAGTACACAGCAAATGGGTTTCTCCCCAGATCACCAATCTGAAAATATATGGCACACATCCCTATGAAAAGCAACCTCCTGCTATTCAGAAATGTTTATAAGAAAGCAACACTTCCAAGTGACTAAATATATATGCAAATTGTGCTGCTATGAGATTGACTCAATGTCTCTCTCAATTTTCTGTTTAAGTAATTGTATTTTCCCCCTAATTTTTGCTTTCATCATCTAAGGAACATGAATATGTTTTATTAAGATCCTAGAGAAGTAAGATTCATTCAAATACTATGTTTGGAACCAAAATTTAACATTGGAGAAGGGAACTCCTGTACATGACACCAATTTCACCTCAGTGATGGCTGCATTTCCATATTAGGGAAAGGCTTTAAACGGCATGCATAGCCGATCTGTATTTTATTTCCTTCTTTTAGCCCAACATCAAATCATTGATGCTGCTTTAATGTTGGAGTAAAAGTGCAGAAAGCTCCATCTTGATATGCTAGAAAAAATATGTGCAGAAATAATTTCCCTGACATAAGCTTCATCATGTCTGTTTAGAGCATTAAAATAAATTAGCAACATCAACTCAGCAGTTACAAAGAAGTTTAACATGAGAACTGCCTTCATCTTCTGCTTATACTCTGCTGGCCTAACCTACAAGGGGAAAATTCTGTCTATGTTTACAGAATTGCTTCAGATGTTTCCTCAGTCTTTTTCAGGTAGCCCATAACAACATAACTCAAAACATATATGGACAAATGGGATTCACTGTAACAGGCACTGTTTCCATCCTACATAGGATGTATATAACTGAAGAACAAAGGATTCTGCATTTTATTAAGTCATCTGTAACTTGGAAGTCACATCCTTACCCCAACTAAGAAAGTTATATGTCACTTGCATTCCAACTAGAAGTGGAGTAGCCTATATCTTAATTGTATTCTGCTGAATCTTACTTCTACACTGACGATGGGGTAGCATTCACTATGCCTGATGTCAGAGAAGGAATCAAGGGGAGGCTGAATGAAAGGCCCAGCTCTGCCCTTTAAGAAAGCAAAACAGCCACTACTCACATAGGATCTGCCATCTGAAATAGGGCTTCCCCTGCACACCTTACATATGCAGATTACAGTATCTTAATTTGTTCACTGTGGACTATAGTGAAGGAAACAAAAGTGGAAGTGGACCTGATTGCACTTCATGGGTCAATTATCAAAGATATACAGTAAATCATCTGAAAGTTAGGAAGCTCAAGTGAATTGCATAAAAGAAAAAAAAATACTGATAATGTGAAATGGCAGTGATCAAAGGCCACATTCCAGATTTCCAGGACCCCATAGTCCTATGGATATGACCACATGCTGTTCTATGTGCCAAATGACATTGGCCCCATGATTGATGACTGATATAAAATTCCTCTAGCTGAATGCAAATAGTTTCTTTTATAACGCATTCTGTTGAACAGAAGCAAGGCACTCTCTGGATACACAGCAGGTCTTTAACTTTCCAGCAAATCAAATTTCTCTCTAATCTTGTTTGCACTTTATGAAAATCAAATTGAAAGTTTATGCAAGGAAAATAAGGACACTAGGCTCGAACCTCACTATCTCACAGAGGAAAATATCTGTACCATTAAGCATCTGTACCCACTGTGTGTGTGTGTGTGTGTGTGTGTGTGTGTGTGTGTGTGTGAGAGAGAGAGAGAGAGAGAGAGAGAGAGAGAGAGAGAAGAGCAAAATGAGAAAGAGAGACATGCAGGCAGGCAGTCACTGTGGAGCAGCCTATTAATGAGATCCAACATTAAGGCACAAGTGGGTATTTATATTACAGATGCTCAGATAGTGAACTATCCACTCCATTTAGAACCTATCAGATAGCAAGGCTATCAGGGTGAAAAATCTTTATCAGCTTCATGTAGAAACCACTGGATAGAGTATCTGGAACTCAAGCACTACAGCAGTACATTTTTCCATTTTAACAACAGCAGTAATGCTACACCCTTTGTGCATCTTTCCCAAGAAAAGATGGGCATCCGAAAGTATGGCAGCAACAAAGTGATATCATTTCAACAAGCTGGTAGGAGGAAACTGACATGGCAAATTTGGAGAAAGCTTCCAGGACAAGAGCTGTTAAATAAAAACAACTTCCCATATGAGAAGGCTTTGTGAAATGAAGTTCACTGCCATGACAGATATAACTTATTTTATAATATATAGAAGATTGTACCCTCTCCTGTCCCCAGGATATTGACATCCTTTTGCAACAAAGCTCAGCACCATTTTTTTTTAAATCCACTGTTGACAAACCATTTTTAGAAAATTCAAACTGTGATCCTGGAATGAAGTCATATAATTATGCTACATGCAGATTGTAAATATATAGCTGTGCTTGACATATTAACAGAATTCAGTAAGAGGCGCAGGGGCAAGATTTGTCTGCTGTTTTTAAAAGTAACCTGGCTCCTGAATCCTTTACATTAAATGATTTTTGCCTTCATACACCCCCTCCCCCATGATCCCCCACTTTCATAATCTCATAAAAAGTTATAAAAGTGAGGCATTTTAAGCTCGGGCATGAGTCCCAGCTTTGGGTAAAAGGTGAGGTATAAATAACTGACAAAATGAAATAGTACTGATGTGAAGTCAAAGGCTTTCACGGCTGGCATCCATAATTTTCTGTGGTTTTTTCCAGGCTGGTCGCTGGAAAAACTAGGAGTGACTGAATAACACCCATCTTAAAATCTCTTCACTGGCTGCCTATTAGTTTCCGGGCACAGTACAAGGTGTTGGCTATAACCTTTAAAGCCCTACATGGCTTGGGTCCAACCTATTTGAGGGATCGCCTGCTTCCATATAATCTGCCCCGCACCCTCAGGTCCTCTGGGCGAATCTATTGCAGGCCTTTAAAAACCAGACTAACTGCTAACTCCCAGAGGGCCTTCTCTGCAATTGCTTCCAAATTATGGAACGGTCTGCCAGACGAGATCCATAAATTGCCAGCTTGACGCTTTAAAAAAGCTGTCAAGACGGATCTCTTCCGGCAGGCCTTTTCCTGAATAAAAGTGCCCGGCCACCAATGACTGCCCCCCACACATGTATTGCCCACCACTCTGTCTCCGCTGTATTTTTTATTGTGTTTTTAATAGATGTTTAATTGTAACTTGTTTAATCCTGTTTTGGGGGGGGGGGGGCATTTGGGATATAAATTTGTAAATGTGGATTTTACGTGTTGTAAGCCACTTTGATGTCCTTCCAGAAAAGTGGGAATAAATAAAAGTTTTATTATTATTTTATTTATGTGCTGCTTCCAGAAGATTTTCCTGATGTTTTGCCTGCTCTGTAGCTGACATCTTCCGAGGTTGGTGGTCTGGAAGTATCATATTGTAGGACCCTTGTTTGGGGGAAGTGGTTTACCTGTTAATGATGGGTTAGTTTGTATGTTGTACTCTTCTGAAGCACAAAAACCTTTGCTGAAGGCTTGTTGAAAAGCTGTTTGCAAGGGTTATAAAATAAATTCCCTTTGGAGAATTTTCAGAGCCTCTAAATTGCGAACAGCCCTTAAAATTTAGAATGTGTGAGAATACTGATACTAGGAAGTTCATTTGCAATAGCAGTCTGGTCCAAATATATGACAGCAATTTGAATTGGCTCTATGAGAAATGGGTATCCCGTTAGTCCCCAAAATTAAGCTGGTCCAGGATCCACCCCAAATTGTAACCCTCCTGATTCTTATATATAGAGTATTATCACCAATCTATCGCAGGCTGAACCTATATTTGGATCAGGGATGCAACAATGTTGCTGCCAATATTCTTGGGCTGAACTCCAAGCCAGACTCTGATGTTTATCACACTTACTCTTAAAGTGCTACTATTCCACTTTGACTCCTCTAGTGCCTCCTGTTGCATTCTGGGATTGGCAGTTTAAGGAGGAGTATTCAGAATTCTCAGGAGAGAAGTCAACCCAAAAATGTGAGATGAGAATGCTGGGAATTGCAGCCCAACCACACGTTGAGTGCACACATTTGCCCATCCCTAACTAGATGAAAAACAATTTTACCTTTAGAAATTTGCCCCCCCCCCACGTATTGAAATCTCCTCTCTGTGTTAGTGACCTGCTTGGGACTATAAAAAATAGATTTATCAAGTGACAGTGTATGAGTATCCTGGCTTTGGCTTATCAAAATTTTTGATGAGTAATATATGTAACTGATATGTCGTTTTCACTTGTAAAAAAAATTGGCTGAAATCTTGATATGATTGTGATAATGGTAATGTCTGTTTATTCATTTTTTAGACTTCAGAACCTAGCTGTATTAGTCGAGAAAATCAGTATGCAAAAGGATCTTGCGCACCTTGAGACTCATGAAGAGAAAGTTGGTGTCATTTACTTTTGTAGACTTTAGTCTACTTCCCAGATCCAGGGTGGAGTCGAAAGTCCAGGCACAGCACTATATAAGAGGGGAGCCCTGATTGTGTACTGGTTAAATCCAGTACTGTAGCAATACTGCAGCCACAAAGTTGTGAGGTCAATCAGGGCTCCAGGGTTGACTCAGCCCTTTATCCTTTTGTAGGTTTGTAAAAGAGTACCCAGCTTTGTTGAGAGCAATAGCCTACACATGTAAATCTCTTAGAGACTACTTAGTTCAATATGAAGTGGTATAGACATATAAATGTTTATTGCTATTGTTATACGAACTGTGTTTAGAATGCTCATCAAAATACCGAACTTTGTGGATATGCAGCCACTTTGTAGTCACTCTTCAACAGATTCACAAAGTAGGTACAGCATTCCTAAATTAAAAATTAAGTACAAAATATTAACATAAAATGGAAAACAAAAAAACAATAGACCTGTAGAAAGGTACGCAGCCCTCCAGAGTTGTACAAAAGCAATCCCCAGTATCCCTAGCCAGCATAGTCAATGGTGAAGAATGCTAGTAGTTTCAGGCAAACACTTTGGAAGGACCACATGATTCCTGCCCTGCTTTAAAACACAGGATGTTTAATAGTTCCCATGTTTCCTAGTGCAAGAAATCAGTCCTGTACATAGTAAACAATTATGAATGCAGATGTTTTGGGTTATTAGGTGATCGTCTTGCCGTCATGCTACCCTTCAAGTCATTTTTTGATTTCGTGACCCCTAGGTTTTCTCAGCTGAGAGTGTGTGAATGCCCCAGGTCACCCATTGGGTTTCCATGGCCAAGTGGGAAATCACACTCTGGTCTCTAGAGTCACAGTCCACCGTTCCCTACCTGCCCCATGCTGGCTCTCTTTTCGGGTACCCATATAAATAAAAGATTTTTACATGTTGTTCTGGATCACGGAACAGTAAACATTCCCTGTGAAAGTATTGCCGACTAGATAAAAGCACTGCAGGAAGGACAATCCTGGAACAAACCATCACAGGTTATTGGTGACCTTGATGGGAAATTCATTGAAAGATTTAACAGCCATTCATGGCTCAACCCTTGCATACCTGTTACTCTTTAAATCCAGACATCTATGAGCACAGAATTTCTGTCACTTTCCACACGCCTGCAATAGAAATTGCATTATTAGTGCCGCTGCTCAGATGACTATGATAATTTAGCAACCCATTTACTTGAACTCAACAGACGCTTTTAAAAACCTATGTATAAAGACTCATTTGTGTTAAAAGTTATTACTAGTAAGTTTTGACCTGGTTGGAGTTTTTGTTTTTAAGTTTACATTTGTATGAAATAACAAAAAAGTGCAAATATTTTGGTTCACTCCTGTTGCCATAAAATAGGTTAACTTGGAAGAAACTTATGAGCATAGGCTTGAAAGGCTAGATGTGTGGGGCTAGCTGTTCCTTTTCAGGATGATCATCTAGGTCAGATAAATAAGGACTCGGTGAACATGCGAACCTACAGAAAATATCTAGCAATTCTATAGAGAGAGACTGCCTAGAGTTACATATGTTTTTGTATTATTCCACTGTGTTCATTTTCTGAAACATTCCAACAGAAAGGCATGAATTCATATCAATGCAAAAAAAATTAAAAAACTTTTTATTTTTACAAAGAAACGTGTTTTAAAACATAATAAATGATGGGCTTCACTAACAACAAATGTGCATGAATTTGGCTATAACCCTGTTCCGAACTAATGGAATACCCCTTTAGCAGAGGGCTGCCCTACTACAGCTAAACATGGCTAGTGTAAAACTCTCTACCATCCACCAAACTCAACAGGGCTTGCTTTTCCGGTAGATTAGGTAGGGGCGCTTTACAGACTGCCTTTTGGGGCGTCCTGTATCCGTCCATTTTACGACGGATCGGGCCTCAGCTGCCACAGCGGCAGCCTCTGAGCCCCAATCCGCCGCTTTTCTCGCCGCGGGAAAGCAGCACAAGGTGCTTCCCCATGGGCTGGAAAGGGGTGTCCTGGGGTTCATGCCCCAAGGACACCTGACGGGTGGCGGGGACACACAGAAAGGGGCCCTTGGCCCCTTTCTGCCTGCGTCACTGGCGCAGTCATCGAAGGGCTACGCCAGTGACAGCAAAGCGTGAAGAGCTCTGAAATGGAAAGCTCCTTCCGGCTACGTGGCAATGGGTTGTGCCCCAGGCGCACCCTCACAAGGCGCTGAGACATCACTTCCATGCCGCCCGTTTGGACGGCGGCATGGTGGTGACGTCCCATGGCAGCACCCATCGTAGAATGGCGCCACCCATTTTGTAAGTCCCCAGGACGTACTAGGGTTAGTGTGTCTGGCATGGATGCCCTTTCCTAAACCCTAGCACATCCTGAGGATTACTTTACATCCGTGTCTGTAATGGCCTGGGATTCCATTGTTAGAGCTTACATGGGAGAGGGCTTTAGACAACCCTTATACAAAAATAAATTGAACTTTCTGAATGGACAAAGATCCAAGGATAAACTGAGGATCTAATTCTACTGCTTTATTTCCATATTGACAGCAAAGTGAAATGGAAAACAATATAAAAAGAAAGAAAAGGAAATGGCTTAAAACAATATTTTATACTCCAATTCTGTGCCAGTTTACTGGAAAAACAAGCTACACTAAGTACTTCACAGCTGGACATATGGATACTATGATTTCCTAAAACAATTCTCACTTCGAAGACTGTGCCCAAGACTGTGGCCAGTCTGTATCTCATGTTACTGTGATCAATTAAAAAATGACCAGGTGCCAAGTGTCCACCTGTCTCCAAAATAACTATTATGTACCTGATGTCTTTTGGTGTGGTTTTTTTTTGAGGGGGGTACACTGGGAAAAGTGGACTACTGCAACACTGAGTTTTAAAATCTCTGCTTCAAGGTATTGTTTTACTCACACATATCTTCACTGGCTCAAAAAGTGCTGTATTTGGTTTTAGTTAGGTCGCTGGTTCTAAAGTTAAGTTCACCTTCTGCTAACAATTGGGGGTTTACAGACCGCCTCTTGAGGCGGGCTGTACCCGCCCTTCCCCCCGGATCGGTGCCTGAGCTGCCAGAACGGCAGCCGCTGAGTGCCCATCCGCGCTTTCAGGCTGCGGAGAAGAAGCAAAACGCCGCTTCCCCACAGCATGAAAAGGGGTGTTCCTTGGGGCTTCAAGCCCAAGGCCACCCCGCGGTGGCGGGGAGTGGGAGAAAGGGGCCGCCCTTGGCCCCTTTTCCCTTGCTTTGCTGGGCGCAGCCGTCTGACGGCTGCGCCCAGAGAAGCAGCGGCGCTTGCGACCAGGGCTGCGAAACGGAGCTCCTTCCTGGTCTGCGGAAAGGGCGCCCTAGGCGCCCTGCTGCGGATTGAGGACGTCACGTCCGCGCCACCCCGTCTAGAGGCGGTGCGGCCATGATGTCCTCACGGCGGCTGCCGTATGGAAGGGACGCCGCCGTTTAGTGCATGACGAGCACGCACTAGGGTTAGGGGGGTGCGGAAGCACCGCCCTTTTGTAACCCTAGTGCGTGCTCGTCACACACTAAAGTGCCGGTGTGTAACCGGCCATTGATAATCTGAATGGGGAAGCTACGTCATGTTTCTAGGTCTTTGAATATTTACATGATACCATATATGTTCTCATTATGTAATGAGATTTTTCATTAATTTATTTAACAATGATGAGAAAGGGGGTATGGAGGGATCATCTGTCACAGTTTAATTTTACACAAACAGAATATGTGCACTACTATAAGAAATATGTGTCAGCTGAAAACAGTGGCATCACTAGTGCTGGTGTCACCCAGTGCAGGAACTCATGGTGTCACTGCCATAGACCTCTGTCAGGTCTTGCTTTCAGAACATGGATATGGACTCTGACTCTGAGACCAAAGCAGTGAACCCACTGGGACTTGCTGCTGAACCAAAGTAGGAGGAGGTTTCAGATCCATACATCTCAGGTCCAGACCAGAGTGTGGTACCAACTCTAGCAGAGTTCTCACCATTAAGATATAGAAGACAACTTACCCCTACCTACCTTCACCTAGGAGACTCAGCAAAGGGAGATATTCTACAGTCCATTCCTATACGTGCATAAGCACCTCACATAGATAATTACAGTCATCCATATGACAACTCTAAAATAGGTCTAATTGCCATCTACCAATTTCATGGCAAGGACATGATCTTATCCAGAGGCCACTGGGTTTGTAGTTCTATCTCTGCAGTCACTCAGTGCAGGGGGGTGCTGCCAGGGGGGGTGGCAGGTGCTGAAAGGGCCCTTTTGGCCCTCTTCTTTCCCGTGGGAGTGGATGTTTCCTCGTGAGGCAGCCTGCACTTCTGCAGCAAGCTGGCAGAGTGACACTCAGTCTCCTTTTTTTCTGCAGCCCTGGTGGCGCAGTGGTTAAATGCCTGTACTGCAGCCACTCACTCACCAACCATGAGGTTGTGAGTTCAATACCAGTGAAGGGCTCAAGCTCGACTCAGGATTGCATCCTTCCAAGATCATTAAAATGAGTACCCAGATGTGCACTGATAAGTGATATAAAAATGTACTTGCTATTGGTATTGCTATTGCAGCGGCAGGGGTCTCCTAGGTAGGAGTCCTGCATTGCCATGGAAAAAACAGGAAAGGAATGCTCGGCCCTCTCATTTCCCATGCAGCTGGAGGTCTCCTCGTGAGTTTAAATAGCACACAACATACTGTGAAAATTTTGAGAATGCAATCCTAATGGTCGGTCTATTTCCAAGTGCTATTCAAAGAGCTGGTTCTAGCCTATGGCAATTTACAGAATTTATAACCAAGGCTATCATCTTGTTCTACATGAAGCATCATGTTCTTAGCTAACATGAGTGACTTTCTACACACAGTGCCTCAGTCTGTTTGTTTTTTCATAGCAGGTAATTGAAGATTCTACTGCTAGACTTGGCTTACTACAAGTTATTCCCCATTTAACTCTTTCCATTTTGAAAACTATAGATGCTGGCTTAATTATTGTTCTCTGATTTGTATCTGGAGGACTATCATTTTTCAAATATACAGTGGGCCCTTTCTATACACGGGGGATCCATTCTCCCCCTCCCATGTATGGAAAAAACATGTGAGGTGAAAGCCCATTTATTCTTATGGCAGTATGCTCCCATGCGCAGTCTGTGGGTGCTGCTGTGGCATGCCTGCCATTTTGTCCTATGGGGCTTGCCATATGTGTAATCTCAAAGCCACTTACAAGTACACATATGGCGCGGGTACACACACACACACACACACACACACACAGAGACAGTGAGACAGAGAGAGAGATCCCACACTAAAAACCATTATTATTGATTTAAAATATTGTAAGTACAATAATTGAAAACCATTCCTCTTTCCTTATTACACTTACAAATTTTAAACTGTAAGCACAATGATATATATAGAATGGCAATGAATTCCAATAATAGCATCTATTTTCTCTTGGTACAAGGTTTATCTTAATTAGGTTGACCTTTAAAGAGCTTATGAAGTAGAGAACTTTAAATGCTTTCAGATACAATTCACTCAGAATGCTTTCTGAAGCAACAGAAGGATAAAGGTTTTAACACAAATTTAAATCTAGAGTCAATGAAAATAGATCAGCTAACAAAAATAATTTTAATATTCTGTGTAGCCTTTTTATTTTGAACATACAAGGGTCAAGGAACATGAATCTACATTAGCTTTAAAATGTAATGACCCCCATTCAATACTTTTACTATTTTAAGGATTGACTAATACAAATAAACACTGAAAAATTTCAATTTATTATTTTAATTAGTTTCTTCAATTAAATTCTATTATTAAATTAAATTCTTCATCTATGTCACAATTCAAGTAATCAACATTCTCTAGAATCCATCTTAAATATTTTATAAGCAAGCATAAAACTACATCATTTCTCACAGAGTTTAAGTTCAATCTCATTGGAAAGTTTGATATTGGCATAGATGCTTAAATCTATGGATGAAGTATCTGTGGATATGAAGGGCTGACTGTAAATTGTTATTATTACTATTATTATTATTAAAATTATTCAGCTCACCATTTTCTGAACCCAAAATATCTACTTTTACTCATTTTGTTGGTGAGAGAGGTGGTGAGGTCTCTATCTCTGGACATCTTCAGAAAGAGGCTGGACAGCTGCCTACTGGGGATGCTTTACATGAAGATCCTGTACCGATGGCCCCTTCCAACTCTGTGATTTTATCACTTTATGTTCTGGGTGAAAAAATATTTTTTTAAAAATCAATCTTTAATGATTGACTGAGCCTAACTGAATGTGAACATCAAATTATTTTGACTCATATTATGAAATTATTTTGAAGAGATATATTACACTTGAAAATAACAACACTAAAATATTCCACTGACCATCACACATATTCTCAAGTACAATGAACTGAAACTGAGCAATGAATCTGAAAATAACAGAGCAAATATTTCACTATGTGTTTGCCATTAAAATGACAGACCCATTTTGCTGCACGTCCCACCAAACAAGACAAAAATGGGCATTGATGGAAGCAAATTACAGGGAAAGACTATAGTGCAAAATGATATGTATGCTCCCTTTCATTTTCAGCCCCTGTGAATTCATAACATTCAGAGGCCAGAAAGCTCAAGAAGTGAGGGAGGAATACATGAGGTAGATCAATACATTGAATAGAGATGTCTGATTTCCTCAGAGCTTTTAATATCTTATACACATGAGAAGACTAAAGTCTCTAAGATTCAAAAAGAAAAGGGAAAAAAATAATTTGGCTCCACACAACCCACCCCCATCATTTTTCAGAAATGACTGGCCCAGTAATTGGATAAAACCTCCAAGAAGTATCATTCTAGCCTTTGTACCCATGTATATACCTCCCCCTGTACCTGGGTTAGCGGCCCAGGGGGGACCGGCGGCAACATTGTTGTTACGCCGGATAATTAATACATCCTTGAGGGATGGGCGATTTCCATCGGATCTTAAATTGGCCATTGTAAAACCGATCCTAAAAAGCCCTCCCTCGACCCCCTGGTTCATAATAATTATCGGCCTGTTTTGCTGCTACCATTTTTAGGGAAGGTGATCGAGAGGGCGGTTGCAATCCAGCTTCAGGCGGTCTTGGATGAAACGGATTATCTGGACCCATTTCAAACTGGCTTCCGGGCGGGTCATGGGGTTGAGACGGCCATGGTCGCCTTGGTCGATGATCTCCGTCTGGGCATTGACAGGGGAAGCGTGTCCCTGTTGGTGCTCTTGGACATCTCAGCGGCTTTCGATACCATAGACCATGGTATCCTTCTGGGGCGCCTGGCAGAGGTGGGAATCGGGGGCACTGCGCTCCAGTGGTTCCGCTCCTACCTCTCTGGGAGGTCCCAGATGGTGCAGCTGGGAGACGTGTGCTCCGACGAGAGGCCCCTTAAAACCGGGGTCCCTCAAGGGGCCATTCTGTCTCCCATGCTATTTAACATTTACATGAAACCGCTGGGAGAGATCATCCGGAGACATGGGGCGCGGGGTTATCAGTACGCTGATGACACCCAAATCATTTTCTCTATGTCTCCGACTGATGCAGTGACTGGGGATGGTGTCTCTCCTCTCGTGGCCTGTCTTGAGTCAGTAATGGGCTGGATGAGGGAAAACCGACTCAAGCTGAATCCAGAGAAAACGGAGGTACTAGTGATAGGTTCTCCTGGTCCAGGAATGGCGGTGGTTCCACCTGTCCTGAATGGGGTCACGCTCCCTGTGAAGGACTCCGTGCGCAGTCTGGGCGTGCTTCTTGACTCGTCGCTTCACTTGACTGCTCAGGTGAGTGCGACGGTCAGGAGCGCCTGCTATCAGCTTCGGCTGATCCGCCAGCTGCGCCCATATCTGGCCCAGAGGGACCTAGAAACTGTTGTACACGCTCTGGTAACTTCGAGATTGGATTTCTGCAATGTACTCTACATGGGGCAACCCTTATACCAAACTCGGAAGCTGCAATTGGTTCAGAATATGGCAGCCAGGCTGGTTACTGGTGTTCCCAGGACCAGCCATATAACACCAGTACTAAAAGATCTCCATTGGCTGCCCATTCGCTTCCGAGCTCAATATAAGGTGTTGGTTATTACCTATAAAGCCCTAAATGGCTTGGGCCCAGGATACCTAAAGGACCGCCTCTCCCCGTACATTCCGCCTCGCACCCTCAGAACGTCTGGGCAGCAGTTACTGAAGGTGCCTGGGGCTAGGTTAGCCTCCACCACTCGGAGGACATTTTCCACAGCTGCCCCAGCCCTTTGGAATACGCTGCCCACTGAGCTCCGCTCATCTACCACCCTGGCCCAATTTAGGAAGGACTTAAAAACCTTCCTATTCCAACAGGCATTCCCCGACTAAATATCCTGTGGGCCTCCCTCCTCTTCCGTGGCCATGAGGTTGGGCTATGGGGCTTTTTTATTGTATTTTTATGTGGATGTAATTGTATGCTTTTAATCTTTTACTGTATTGAATGTATTATGTTTTATATGTTGTAAGCCGCCCTGATCTTTTGGAAGGGCGGGGTATAAATAAAAATTTTATTATTATTATTATTATCCTCCAGAAAATACCACGCCTGAATGGGGCTACAGTTCAGTGAAACTGCAAGCCAGATGTTCACTGCTTACCAGGCAACATTGTGGCTTTTTTCAGGAGGAAGTCAGACTGAACAGGATGTGGGTGAAAAGATGGCAATCAACACCGTTCAACTAGTGTACAGTCGGCCCTTCTTATACACGGATTTTTTATACACGGATTTAAGCATACACGGTTTGAAAATGTTCCAAAAAAGTATAAATTTACCTTGATGTTCCATTTTTTATTAGGGACACCATTTTGCTATGTCATTATATTTAATGGGACTTGAGCATGCACAGATTTTGTTATACACGGGGGGATCTTGGAACCAAACCCCAGCGTATAACAAGGATCCACTGTATAGCATTGTGATACAGCACCTTCTGCTCTGCATTCAGGGATATCTTATCAGATTGCTCTTCTGCTATCAAAATGCACTTTTATCCTTGATCTATCAGAGGCCTTCCTGACCTTGCTGGTTAGAGAGGAATCTGAGCCGATCAGGAGAACTATGCATAAATCTGTTTCACTTTTCCCTGTGTTCAGATCCTGCTGCCCAATTCCTTCTGTCTTTACCACTGCCACTGTGAACAAGAAAGCATTAAAGAGATCCCAACTGCAGGGAAAGAGTGAAAGGATTGGAGACACTAATTATAGTAGACTGTGTCTCCTGATTCTGCAACTCAACTCTTTGTCCACCAAGAAGATTTTCATACCAGGCAGAAGCACTGGTAAATTGTCCCTCAAACATTGAGGAACTGTGCATGTGTGAATGCCTGGTGTGCTTCCTCATTGTCATCGAATCGTCGGCTCCCTCTAGTGCCATTAAATCATTCCAGGAGAGTGGATTTCTACTGAACGCAAAGTTTCTGTTCAGAGGAAATTCGTTCTCCTGGAACAATTCATTGACGCTAAAGGGAGCAGACGATTTAATGAGGATGAGAAAGCACACCAGGTCTTCACTCACACACACACACACACAGTTCCTCATGATCCAGCAATGTTTTTGAGCTGATGTGGAAATCTTCCAAGTAACAGGAGAGATAAAATCAGCAGCAAAATACAGGATGGCTGAAGAGACTCTCTACGCCCAACAGACCCCACTCCCACCACCAACAACCAGTTTTAGCTTCTTGTGAGGGTAGTTCCCAAGAGACTAGTTGGATTTGTTTACTTCTCCCTTTGTCTCCCACACTTGGCCTTGTCTTTTATATATAACTTCATTTAGATGGTTGGCTTTTTTATATACAATTTTTATATAAAACCTGACTTGGCTTTCATATATAACTTCACCTACTTGGCTATTATTGAGAACTACAGAAACTATTAATGAAATATTTGAACAGAGCCTCTCCTAATAAACCGCAACATTTATGTATTTATGTATTTATTTATTTCATAGAATCATAGAGTTGGAAGAAATCACAAGGGCCATCCAGTCCAACCCCCTGCCATGCAGGGAGTCTTAATCAAAGCATCCCCAACAGATGGCCACCGAGCCTCTGTTTAAAGACCTCTAAAGAAGGGGACTCCACTACACTCCGAGAGTATGTTCCACTGTCAGACAGCCCTTAATGTCAGGCAGTTCCTCCTACTGTTGAGGTGGAATCTCTTTTCCTGTAGCTTGCATCCATTGTTCTGGGTCCTGTTCTCTGGAGCAGCAGAAAACAAGCTCGCTCCCTCCTCAATATGACATCCCTTCAAATATTTAAACAGGGCTATCATATCACCTCTTAACCTTCTCTTCTCCAGGCTAAACATCCCCAGCTCCCTAAGTCATTCCTCATAGGGCATGCTTTCCAGACCCTTTACCATTTTAGTCATCCTCCTTTGGACACATTCCAATTTCTCAACATCCTTTTTGAATTGTGGTACCCAGAACTGGACACAATGTTTATTTATTAATTTATTTAGAACCATCAATATACATGGCACTTTAGAAGTAAAACAACCAAAAACAGAAACAACCAAAAACAGTGGGTCCTGCTAAAAGCGTATGATCTAAAATATATGAACACACATGCAGAGGGAAAGAAAGTATAATAAAAATATAAAACTATACAATGCAATTCTAAAATAAATTACCCAGATAAGACAATATAATATAAAGCAAACTGAAAAATACACATAAACAAATATACAAGATTATAAAACAATATCAAACTAAAATTCCAAAAACTTTGGCAAACAGCATGTGGGAGGAGGAAGAGGCCACTCCACCATCCCAGTGGAGAGTTTTACCATGTTACTCTCTGATTGCTTGCTGCTTGCTTTTGCTAGCTTCATCTGGAGGACTACTGCAGACTGTAACCTTGAAACAACCTACTTGCTAGTAGTAGAATATGTGCTACAAGGAGGGTATGGGATGGGAAGCAGCCCAGGGAGCAGTCATAATGACAATAATGGGCAGGGGGAGATATGGTATGGGGAGTCAGCCCTATTACTCTGGTAGAAGGGAGAGCCATAAGGTACCGGTTACTCCCAAGATGACCCCAATTTTATTGCCTAGATAGCCTTGGCAACAGGCTCCCTAGGCTGAAAATGCTGCTGCTCAATGCCAGGTTGGTGAATGGAAAGATACCATTGATCCAGGACTCGATCCTGGATGAGCATCCCGACTTGGATTGTATTATGGATACCTGTAATCTTGGTGCCTGCTTGTCCTGTACTGTTTGATAAGTTTCAATTTGTGCAGACTGAGGGCATGGACAGGTAAGGGGAGTAGGTAAGGGGAGTGGTGAATTCCTTCTTGGAGAAGCGAGGGCCACAACATGCATACAGGATCCTTGCCCTTCATGGCTTCTGAAAGCAGCCAGAAAAGCTGGCTGGTAAAAAGAAATAAGAGCTAAAAGATGGGAGCTAGGTTGTGTAGGGCTTTGAAAGTTAAACAAAAAGAGAAAGAGAGAGAGAGAGTTTTGTTGTGTCTGTATGCTGAGTACTTGTTTTGAATGTTCAACAGAAAGCAATTCTTTCAAAAACTTAAACTGTGGATTATCACACTGTTTGTACGAATGGAAGCAAAAAAGAGAGAGGACACAGAATAATAAAGTGCAGCACATATAATTGGGTAGCTGACACATCTTGTGCAAGAAAATAAGCTGGCCATGCTTTAATGATGTGGAAGAAATGACCTTAACAATTTTTGTCCCAGGAATAGGTTATCATCCAATCAGCATTCAATACCTTTGTCTGGAGAAGGAAACATGAGAGGAAGGGGGAAGGAGAGAAATAGACAAGGGGGGGGGGGGGGGGGGGGGGGGACCAGCAATGAGAAAAAACAAGTTTTAAAGGTTTTTCTTTCTTAGCTCAAATCTTCTTCCTGCATATATCAGGTCTTCCAATTTTCAATGCTCTGTACAACAGTTTTAACAAGAGGAATAGCAAAGAAAAGCCATGGATATAAGGCTGTTTGACTTCACAAAATGCCATGAGCACACATGAGCCTTGAAGTACCTAATCAGCAAGGACCCTAATTTATTTACTAAGGGATACATAGCATTCCAAGCAGTGTCTGCTGTCAATAGGGGCATTTCCTTTGATTAAAATAAGACTGTTCCAATGAAAGTGACTTTGAAAATATCCAAGTATCAATCAATTCACAGAGGGTATCCACATGATGAGGTGGTTCAGGCTTTATATAAGGCAGCTTGAAAACTGGGTTTTGAATTACTAAAAAGTAAAAAACAAAACACATATTACCCACAATCCAACTCTCTCAGTCAGACTCTCACTTTCAGTCATATCAACAACAGTGTACAAGGTCCCATCAAAAAATATTTCCATGTAATCCAACCCATAGCAGTTTGTCAAGAAAACATCCGAGATACTTTGGTGAACAGCAATCTTTGGGAACAAAATAAAAATATCCTTGAATAATCTGACAGTTGCAGCCAGACCTCCCAGGATACCAGCCATGTGGCCATTGTGTCTCTTGCTGGTATACCTCCAAAATGACTGAATTTAGAAACCATACTAACAAACACTTGCAATAGCAGTTTTGTCACCTATGCTATACAGTGCAGGTGTCTTTAATATTTACATGGGAAAGACAAGTCCTCTCAAAAATGATGCAAGTGAACACCTTTATATGTAAAAGAAACAATAAAAGAGGTGCTCCCTTAATAAGTCATTTTTGGAAAGCCACCATCCTGCAACAGAGCATTGATTTCAGACTATTGAAAAAAGGAAACAATAATAATAATAATAAGATTCTGTTCAAAAAAAAGCAAAGTGGATTCTAATTCCTGGAGGACTGAAATGAAAAGCTTGATTTCCTCCCACTTTTGTAAATTCATGAAGAACATTTTTCTAGTTGGTTGCATGATATGTCCTTGAAGGCCACCACACTCCTCCTCCTCCCACCACCATTTTTCACATTCATCTGCTAACATTAAAAACCTTCAGCCTAATTCACATGTTTGTTTGTTTTCTTCCAGCAAATGAAATAAGATTCTCAGCTCCAGAAAATTCTAAAGTTAAATTTCATATCGGTATGTATATGCTTTAAGCCGTGTGCAAAGATTTCATTTATATTTATTATGATGTATGTATTATTATGTAATTATGTGTTGTCTTTTTAATTTTAAACATATATTTATATTTATATTTATGTTTTTATGTAGCACTGGGCTTTTATATATATATCCCACCCACTGAGCACTTGAAGACATGTCTCCCTTTCTCCCCTCTATTGGGTGCTCTCCAGTTTTTGCCTCCACTACTGACATGGCCATGCCCAGGGCTGAAGTCTATTTTCTTTTCATTTTTCTAAAGCAGGATTGAGAAGGACTGTAATGGCATAAATGAAAAGAAAATTCTTCTACAGTCAGATGCAGTGGTCAAAACCTTAGGACCAAATTCCATGGCTGCTCATTCCATTATACAAAGTAAGGTAGTAAAATGGTACCCCTTATATAAAATGGCAAAACCAAGATTTGCTTTTTGGAATTTATATAGTTTTTAAAAAATATTTTCAGGCCATTGATGGTTGAATCCATGGATGAAACATCTGTGGATATGCAGGGTGAACTATAAATCTTCTAATAAATTTCAAATTGGGACAAAATCCAGCTTTCACTAATTTCGTATACAGAAAAAGTAAATACTTATATGTTAATTTCTGATATTTTGATTTAAAATATATGTTTACCACACTTTACTGTTTCTATTCTGAACCCAAACCAAGGTGCTGATTTTCATGTTTAAAACCTTCATCAATTGGAATCCAAATACCATAACAACTTGAACTCCAAGACAAATTGACCATGGCAGAGCATTGGAATAAATATGCCAAGTCCTCATCTGCCAAACTTGCAAACAACCTGCGACACATGTTCTAAAATCAGCACGTTTCAAAATATAGTGATCTAATTCACAACTCAAAAAGAGCAGTATGGAGCAGTAACAGGTTTCCCCAATCTGCTCTTTTCCAGATGTGTACAACATCATGGGGATGATTACAGTTGTTGTTCAACTCTGGAGGTCACTAGGGTGAGGAAGGGTGATATGCAAATGTTCAGTCCTTCATCACTGATGTGCCAACAACCATTAATTCTGGGCCTCCTGTAAGTATCTGAACATCCACTGATATATTCATCACATCAGATATACAATATTAAAGTAGTAGCATAAGTAGATGTTTTGCAATGGCATCCATAGCACGGGGAAAAGTAGTATGGGGGTGCATATCCACAGCCGTGTGGGCAAGATAAGAAATAGAGGAGCTTACTATAAAAGAGCACCAACACCCCCTCCCCACAAAAAGTGATACAAAAAAAGTGAATCAGGCTGCTTGGAAATAAGGGGGAGAGTGCTGATGGGGGAGAGGAGAAGACTGTGACACTACATGACTGCCAATGTCACAACTGCCATAGCAACAATATTTTTCACAGGAGGACTAGTGAAGCTCCCATGAAATGAAGCTTTTCCCCCCTACCAATGAAAAAAGACACCCTAACTACAATTGGCATGCACAGTAGCTATGAGTTGGAGGCGATGTCATGTGAGAAGTATTGCCTAAGGCACTATTTTACGATTATAATTGCAATTTAAACGCCACATGTAGTAATTTCCACTTTCTCTTAATAAGTTTATTCAGTCTCACGAAAGACATTGTCAACTAAGGAAAAAGAAGGGAGATAGTAGTATCAATTAACAAACAAGTTGGTAGTCAGTTGCTATATCATTGCCTGCATCTTTAGTCCCACCTCAGGATATACAAAGTAAGACAGTATATAATATAGGAAAAATGCTAAAATGTTTCATGTACAGAATTCAAGGCAATCTGCAATTGCTTCTCAAAGCATCATTTCAAAGATGCTTGTTCTGTCAGATCCTTCTTCCTTGAAGACTTGTCCTTAGTTTTGAAAAAGATCTGCTCTCAAAAATACAGTGATGCAGTCATTTCTGAATTGATGGCTACTCTTAAATAATATATATATATATATATATATATATTTCTGAAATCTCATTCAGATCACCACCTATTCTGCAAATGAATGAGGTGAGATTCCTGTGTAATTCTAGAAATATGAATGTGAAAACCCTGGAATCAAATATTCCCATTAGGCAGCATTTCCTTTTACTTTACCAAGATTAAACATGAATGAGAGCAACAGGAAGAAAGCCCCATACCTTGACTGCCATATGCCTCTCTCTTACCTACTCAGGCCAGTTAGATCTTTCAAATGTCATTAATCTTGACTACCTAGGAAAATATCATAAGATCACTGCAGCTGAGCTGTTCCTGACCCCATGATATTTATGTTTATAAAAGCATCCTTCAAAGAAGATATAAAAGGGGATTTCTACAGCTTGGTTGAGCTTTTAGAGCTCAATTCTGTTATTTGCCGAGTAACTTCATCTTTCATTGTCAGAGACAACATATAATAAAAAGCTAGTCGGAGGATCAAAAACATTAAGAGCTGGGTTTCTATTCCAAATTCAGTTTTCCCACAGAAAATTCTAAATGGACTCACTCCAAAGTCTAGAGGATGAATAAAAGAGATGACTAAAGAAACATTGGTTTGCATACTGTACATATCTTCCTCATTCTCCTCCTCTTCCTCCTCTGCCAGCCTTAACACCACCATCATCATCATCATCATCACCCCATAAAAATCAACAAACATTAAGATCACATTTGTGTGGGACAAGAGAACGGAATCAAACCAGACACTTCGCCTTACAGAATACTGTATAGACAAAGAGTATGCATAATGTCCTCAAGTGCCTAGTATAGTTATGAAATTATACAAGCTCTTGTTTATTTATCAACACAGTACTCAACAACAGATAGACGCAGAACATAATAAAGTGTTTAGTCATTTAAGAGGCAGGTTTTGTCCTTCTGTTAATACTTCATTCCTGCTGCCTTCATCCATCATGCAGTCTCTGCTTACCATTTGCTGATATTTTGACTATGAACATCAAAGAACACGTTGCTCAAATCATCATCATTGTTGTCTTCGTCATCGTCGTCATCATCTAGCATCTCAGACTAAAGGAAGGGGAAAAGGATTGAAGGAACAAAAAATAAATTGAAGAGTTGTTGTTGATGTTATTAACTGTCATCACATCAACTTCAACTTATGATGACTATCCAACTTATGATGACTATAATGATGATGTCAATCTATATTTGACTGCCCTGCTCAGGTCTTGCAGACTCAGGGGCATTGCTTCCTTGATTGAATATATCCATCTGGAATGTAGTCTTCCTTTCCGACTTACCAAGCATTATTTCTTTCTTATGGTGAGTCCAAAGTATGACAGTATCAGTTTAGTCATCTTGGCTTCTAGTGAGAGTTCAGGCTTGATTTGCCCTCAGGTCCATTTATTTGACTTTTCAGCAACTCTGCATCAGCACCACCTCGCAAATGAGTTTATTTTCTTCTTCACTGGTTTTCACAACCAAACATAGAAATAGGAAATATGATGACATGGAATTTCTGACAGTAAGAGCTGTTTGACAGTGGAATGTGCTGCCTCACACACACTCTGGTGTGATGGAGTCTCCTTCTTTGGAGGTATTAAATAGAGGCTGGATGGCCATCTGTTGGGAATGCTATGATTGTATATTTCTACGTGGTAGAGGATTGGACTGGATGTCCCTTATGATATCTTTGAACTCTATGATTCTATGACAGTCCTAATTTTACTATTCAAATCTTTACAGTTCAGATTCTTGTCTAATTTCTTACAAGATGCCCTTCCTAGTCTTCCTTTGATGTCCTGACTGCAGCCTCTATTCTGATTAATGACTGAGCCAACATGTGGAAATCTTGAACTGTTTCAATGTCTTCATCGTCTTCATTGTCTACTACAGATGTAAATCCTCTGTGGTCATTATTTTTGTTCTCTTAAAGTTCAACTTTAAACCTGACTTTGCACTTTCTTTTTTGACTTTCTTCCAAGTTTTTGCTATTTTCTGCTTGTAGTATGGTAACATCTGCATATCTTAAACTGTTGAGATTCCTTCCTCCAATTTTAATGACAAATAGTGGTTTTTAGTTTCAAATGATTCCCAGTATAGTTTTTGCACTTCATCTCTACTCTGCTGATCAATATATTTGAAAACATATGGCTTTATTTCAAAACCAAGAGGAAGATAAACAGGGATATTAATAATAACTAATGGCAAAATAACTAATAACATTTCATTGTGCATAGCAATTTGTGTTTGACAGTATTTGTATCTTCATGTGGGTTGGTTAATCCACTCTAAATTTTAATTGGAACTTTAAATGAATTGTCCAAGATCTTGACCCTATTATGGGAATAGTGCTAAGCACCTTAAACAGATCCTTTAAAGTGCCAGAATCAATTCATTCTCCCATTAATATGAAAAGCATTATATTCCACACATTTCAGAAGCCTACTCCTAGATTGATTCACGACAGGATGCAGGATACTCAGCATGGTCTTGTAAGATATTGCAAACGTGTTGCAGAGAATATGCCTGAAATACCACCTATTCATGTTCTATTCATTATCTTTACCCTCAGTGAAGCTCAGGAATATTCTTAATTGATTTATTTGAATGTTAAATACCTTCATTGATTCTGCAAAAAGTACAAAACAGCTATATGAACACAGAAAGGAGCAAAACGAACAAAAAAGGGGGAATATAGTAATAGGAAAACTAAAGTACTGTATAACAGAATAACCCTTTGGCTGACTGGTGTTAATTCTAAGATATATTAGAATGCAAACAGGGCAGCCTTGAAAACAAAAGTGTCTATACCATCACTATTAAAAGTTATCATATTTCACATTTTTAAGTTAAAAAATTTAAAAAGGTCCTTGCTCTGCAGCAAAAAAGCATTAATCACAATTCTCTGGTGAAAGTTTTCTACCAAAAGTTCCCCTCGAAACTTAGAAATGCCTTAGGCAGTTGAACTCACAATGGGCTAAATGTTATCAATTCAGTCAAATATGTTGTAAAAATCTCAGCAGAAAAATGATCAGGAAGTGACCATTACTTTATGAAATTAATTAAATATAAAAAAATTAAGTATGTAACACCATGTGCAAATACTTGTACACTCTTAATCAGAGAGGAGATGTTTTTCTGAGGGTTTTTCAGGCTATGTGGCTGTGTTCTGGAAGAGTTTATTCCTGACATTTTGCTAACATCTGTGGCTGGCATCTTCAGAGAATGCTGGCATGGAAGTGAGTGGGGTATATATATATATATATATATATATATATACATACACTGTGTGACCTTTGTTTGAGAGGAAGTGATTTTCATGTTAATTTGTGTTCTGGTCTGTTGTTGAATAGCAAGGTCTAAGGATGTCTAATTAGTTATCCATCATCTGCTGGGAAACCCTCTGAGTCTGGGTAGTTTTCATTTGATTTTGGCGTTTTTCACAACTGGTAGCCAACCTTTAAGGGTTTACTTTAAGGTTTTTTTCTTTCCTGTTGAAGTTGTCCAGCTGCTTGTGGATTTCAATGGATTCCCTGTGCATTCTGACCTGATAGTTGAAAGCAGATACCTAATCTTATTAGAGTCAAACCATTAGAGTGTTAAAAGTGGTTCCACATGTTACACAACCATCCAAGTATTCCAGAATTCTGCCATCAGTCATAACGCTACAGAACAATATGGGATGAGGGAAGAAAGAAGAGAGTCCAGATTCTGGCCTTTTGGATCACGAACAATGTGTGTCTGCAAATTATTACAGCGGACACACTGAAGAGGTTTTGAAATACCTAATTTTAGTTTGCTAAGGTGCACCATTAGTTGCTTTTCCCCACCCTCTTGCACTGAAGAACAGATTAATAACCTGAAAACTCCTTGTTGCAATTTTGAAACTCCTGAGATTCATTAGAGCAGAAGCATAAAGCACCCTCTATAGTATTAAAGCTCTTTTAAAAATATATTTGTTACTATGGATCACATGGCTGTGTTTCCCTTCTATTAGGTCTTTTGTGGTTTTACATGGGGATAATAGCCAAACCAGTTCACATCAAAATACTTTTTTTCAAGGAGGGCTTTGAAACAAATTAAATATGTGCAGTATGAACTCAAAGGCATTATTTATAGTGGGATGTGGACCATATATCCTTCAATATGGTGCTGGAGTACAACTCTCATAATCCCTTATCATTGATTATACTATCTAGGACTGATGGGGGGTCAAGTTCAACAAGGCAACAAATTCCTTGCCCCTCATTTATACAGAGAAAATACTGAAATAAGGAACATATAACCACCCTTTATTAGATATGTAAAACCTAATTTTAAGCCCCTTTCATTTTATTTCCCCCCAAGAGCACTACTGTTGTAAAAAGAAATGAAATCACGGAGCTATCATCTTCCTTATGATAAACTAAAACCTCAGATTAACTACTTGAAAACAACCTAAAAGCAAGGAACTTTCCATTTACAAATCCATTCCTATTTATTCCCTAACTTTTGAGGCAACAAAATTCATAAAGGAAATGCCTACTCATGAAAGGATTACACTTTAATATACACAGATATATGTCAACTAGAGAACTAGGGATATCCAAATTCCCTAGGTCATGCAAGAACACTACATAGTAAATAAATTAATCTCATTGAAAAACCAAAGTTAATGTACTGTATATTTTGCCTATTCAGCTCAAAGAAATCATTGATATGTTTGAAAGAACAGACTATTTGAACAAGCTAAAGGCAATTATGTGGTGAAGAACTCGTACAGGGTGCACGTGTTTTTTTAACAAAAACATAACCTCAAAAGGATGTGTCACCTTTAACACAGAGCAAATAATAGCATTATCAAAATGCCTTGATTCTGTTCCTACTATACTATGAGTATACGCTTATAGACCTAGATCCACATATGCCATCATATGAATAGAAGGGCCATCTTATTGAAAAGTGAGATGCCTTTTTCACCTCTCAGTGCTACAGATTCCTCCCTTATTTTCTGCATCCCATGCCATACTGCAAGTCCCCTCCACCTCAAGATTTTTGGAAGCAAAGATATATCAATGTTTGTATAAAGTGATTACTGTGAGAGAGTAGCCTAGAGGGTGCTTGCTTTTTGCTTCACCTCTCTTTCTTTCTTTAGTCTAGCTGTGTTAGTCTGGAAAATCAGTATGCAAAGGCATCTTGTAGCAACTTTGAGGATAACTGAAAGAAATAAGCTGGTAGCATGAGCTTTTGTAGACTTGAACCTGCTTTCTCAGATCCCTGTGCATCTGGAGCAAAAGGCTCAAGTCTACAAAAGCTCATGCTACCAGCTTCTTTTTTTTCCAGTTTGTCTCAAAGGTGCTACAAGATCCCTTTGCACAAGATCCCTTTCTTTAGTCTATGTGCTCACTCCTTTTGCTTCCTTCATACCTGTAGGGTCACTTGGCCTTCTCCCAAGAAAGAGCAGGGTGACAGCAGCAGAGGATGGAATTAATAGTATTCATATTGATAATTAATAATTATTAATAATTAGTTGTTAGTAGTAATTAATTATCAATAATTAATAATTGGTTATTGATAATTAAATATTTATTAATTAATCAGATATTTACATTATGATTCATAACAGTAGCAAAATTACAGTTATGAGGTAGCAACGAAAATAATTTTATGGTTGGGGGTCACCACAACATGAGGAACTGTATTAAAGGGTCACGGCATTAGGAAGGTTGGGAACCACTGATTTAAACAAACTGCCTCTAATTATTGGCAAATTTTCAGAAAGACAACCAAAATTTTCAGATAATGCCCAACAACAATTTTTCTTGTGTATTTGGTTCTCTAGACTTTGCTTTGACATTTGCTTTAAATCAAATAAAATAGATAAGTCTGTACCTCCCACCCCAAACATTCTGGAACAGACAGAGGGCTTGAGGCTGAGGAAAGAATTTCCTACATATATACTAAGGAGAACAACAAAAACATAAAAGGAAATTCCAAATTCTTCTTTCACATAATCCCCCAAGAAGCTGCATTGTAAAACACTTGTGAACCAAGACATTGTGTCCAAGAAGAAGAGGAAAGGTATGTGTTAGAAGAATTATGCAAAAACATAACCATACTTTTTCTAGGTGTCTCATATATCTAGGGCCTAGAGACTGCATAGTTGGAAATATTTAAAAATATACACAGAATAATGCATGCGAGCACATGACCGACACACTGTCACATATAATCCAGTCTTGTATGCTTTGAGACCTAAGACTGCAATGTTATGAACAATTGTTTGAGAATAAATCTTACTGAACAGCAGGACTTTTTCCAATTAAACATTAAAAAGCCTGTGCTTTAAATATCTAACAGAAATGTTCAAAATAGGATTTTGAGTTTCACTGAGATTTTACATTTTGTGAAGCTTCCAAATCTACAATCTTCTCTCAGATAACAATAACCTTAGGTGGCGATGCTTGAAAAATTCAGATCCAGTAATATCTAGTAACAGCAGTAATTTTTAATTTAGAAACTACATGACTAAATTCCTAGAACAGGATAGCTGAAATAAAGAAGGGGGGGGGGGAGAAAGAGAAAGACACTTTCTCACTGATTATAATAAGCTAGAGATCATGCCTTAAGCATCTTGAGGGACACTTAATATATGATTGATACATTTTGCTTAAGTTTTCTTGTATTGCTACACTGAGTTCCATTTTGCTACAATGAGTACCATGTTGAAGAAGAAAGATAGCTTATCTCATGAAGGAGTATGCAAATATTAGGAGATAATTATATTATTACATGCATGCATGCCTTTTCTTTCCCTTTCAGTACATTTTTAAAAGTTATCTGTGTTCATCATCACAGACCAAAGATTAATTTTGAATAGCTTGGAATGAGTTTTCATTTCATGGTGTACATTACTATTCCCCATGACATTCCTGAACAGCCACTTTCCATAAGGCTTAATCATGCTCTACCATCCCTGATTCTCTCATAACAAATCATATTTAAAGGGAAAGACTGTACTTTGGATTTCAATTTATCACAGGTTTTGTATGAATTGGTGATATCCCACCTTTCCTATTTGTTACATTTGCCTAGATGGAACAGTAATGATACACACATGTGTGCGCACACGCATACGAACACGTGAACACATTTTATTCCTTATAATAACTGACAAAGTGTAATCTTTTTAAATGTTTTATATAATCAGAATGATGTAGTATAGTAGCACAAACACTAATTAGTCATTCTTTTCTTGCTAACAATCATATTCAATTTTATTTCATTGCTATGTAATGTTTTGGGCCACTCTTCTTTCATGTATTGATAAGAGTGACAGGATAATCCATCAGATGCATCCTCCATCAGCCATCTGACTGATCCTTGGATTCTCTTGACTTTTGACATGTTGTATACATACAAAGGGATTAGTTACTTGCAATGCTATTAATCCTTATTTCCTGGAGACAGCTTCTGCTTTGTTTGAAGATTACTGCAATTAATGATCTTTCCAAAGCACCTCATTCCTTTAGCAGGAAAGTCCTGAACTTTCATCTTTCTCCCATTTCAAAGACAAAAAGTAAATATTCAAAATGTTCAGGAATGCAGTCAAGCTCTTGTCAATATTATACCAAAATTCCTTGCAGACTGATTTAACTGCATAGATACAGCATAGTCCAGAAGTTAAATCAGTGCTTTAGTTATTTGAAAGTGAAAATATTACCCATTTCACACAAAGTAGTTCAACTTTTCAGATTTCTCTTACATTTTCATACACTTTTGCTGGTCTTGGTACTTTCAGATCTCCTTTTTATTTGCCTCTATGATATTCACTATGCACAATCTACACACTGTTTTTTACCAAAGAAAGTAAAGATGGAAGATCCAATAAACTAGCGGACAATCTCATAACATGACACTATCTAATCTGCTTGATTGGCATTCAGACAAAAGCAATCCATTCCAGTCTCCTGGGATAGAGACAGAAGGTATCAGCCATAAAACATTATACAGGAGAAGGAGGAAGAGGAGAAGGAGGAGAACATTCAGGGAAAATACTTCACACAATTTTTGAACAGAAAGAAATTTTACTACTAACATCATCATCATCCAAGTATTAAGTCCATAAGGGGACAGTTATATTTTTAAACCTTATAATACAAACTTTACAAAATATAAAGAGGGCAACTAAATACTAAATATATACTATAAAGGGGGAAAAAGGAGAATTCATTCATAATCTCAAAATTCAGTTTCTTTAACATGAATACAATCCCACACACAGTCATAAAGCTACTGAATTACTGATTTTCACAAGAAAATGGCAATTTTAGTAATGGTTTGGTTGTGTTCTGTGTTGTGTTTATTGTGTATTATACTGTTGTATTTTGCAATCCCATCTGTACCTTATTTGAGAACTTTACCTGAGTGGATATCTATATACAGATATATTTCTATAATATTAATAAACCAGTTGACAGTGAGAGTGGCAGATAAGACGGAGTATTGGAGGGAACACAACCTGGTACCATCTACTTGGCAATAAAGTGTCACCTCGATGTGAACAGGATTAGATTGGACTAGCCAACTACTTTAAAGCCCTAAATGGCTTGGGCCCGGGTTACTTGAGGGAACACCTCTCCCTACATAATCCTCCCCGCACGGTCAGAACTACAGGAAAATGTTTACTCGACCACCCTAAGGTGAGATTGGTAACAACACAGCAACTGGCATTTTCAGCTGTAGCGCCCTCCTTGTGGAATGCCCTCCCTGAATATATCCGCCACAGTGGAACGGTGGAAGCTTTCAAGAAGGCTTTAAAGACTTACCTCTTTCAACAAGCCTACCCTCCCAATTCCATCTAAGATTCTACCTCCCCTATTGTTTCTGCAGTTTGGTTTTAATAGATTGTGATGTTTTTAACAGTTTTTTATCCGATGCTTTTACTGTCGTTTGAATTTAATTCTATTTTAATATGTATTTTATGATGTAGACTCTTTTTACTGTTTGATTAATGACATGTACACCGCTTTGATCGTTGGAAAAGCGGTTTATAACTAAACATTTATTATTATTATTATTATTATTATTATTATTATTATTACTTAGTTCCTTAAGTCCACTATGTACAAATTGGGAGCCATTGTCTATTAGTTTTTAGAGTGTGTTAGTGTGTTTTTATTTGTTACAGCCCTCCCCCCCCCATGAACAGAATGTGCAAAAATGAGGAGCAGAATATGCTCTGTAACTTCTAACAGTGCCTTTATGTCATGATAATAGTATTTTTCAAATGTACTTAACATTACTGTGGGTTCTCAAATCATTAGCTTCACAGTACCTTCAATAATGCTGGTAAAACTACATATTTCAGTCACTTTGTCTGAATAAATAATATCTCACCACTATTACACATTTTGAAGGTTTCTCTGAAATGAGGTTTCTCAAAAACTTTGGGGATTTAAGTTCATCATGAACAAGTAAAAAAATCCACCTGCACTTTTTATGTTAGAGTGTCTACAACAGTAAAATACAAATCAAGCTATGGAAACCAAGTGTCCAAAAGTAGGACAAGGTAGAACCTCCAAAGTCCTATTCTTCACCACTTGGTTTGCCTCCAGGAATCCTCTTACCCTTTAAATGCCATCTTAATTAATGTAACACTCCATCACAGCATCAAGCATTCAGCCACAGGGGGAAAAGTCAGGCTAGGGAATAATAAATCCAAAAGTGTTCATACTCCTGGTCAAGAAGGCAATAATGATTATGGTCTTGAAATGAGCTGACATTTAAAAGGTAAAATTATCAGTGTAAATAGATAATTGGGAGAAAGAAGGATCCCAGATGAAAGGGAATAACAGAGTATGAGACTTCAGCCTTCAAATTCTTAGAATTACAAACTAATTTTCAGCTCTCTGTAAAAATCAGACATTTATGGACTGCCTTCCAAAACCAAGATTACGGTTCACCTGTCCAAGTGCAGATATAGTCCACACACAAAAAAATCTGTTTTCAGTAGGATGAGCACTCAAATGAGCATCATGTTAAAAGCAGTGTAATGGAGGTAGAAAGAATCTACCATTGAGAGAATAATCTCATCAAATCATTTTCTTATACATATTCTTTTACTAATCCTGATCCTTTTGCTTTGATTTTATGCCCTATTTTTTTCTTACCTTTTTGTGCTGGATGTATTTTTATTTCATTACATGCTACTTTTATTATGTATTTTACTCTGACTTTCATGTGTTCGACCTATCTGCTACCAGGTACAGAAAACAGGTCCTCTTCTACTCTGAAAATTCTGGTTATTAGACAGTTGTAGGAATGAATGAATGAATGAATACAAAGGAAATGGATGAATTAATTCTTCTTGGTTGCCTCCCAGCTACATACTCTTCAAGACCGATATTCATTTTCATGTTTTCTATATCTATTTAGTTTTAAATATTGTGCATTGCCTGGCCAGATGCTCTCAGGCTTTTCACCTGCCATCTTCTGTATATCAAACACACAAGCTGCACATTAATTACTCTACTTACTCTGGTCTTGGTTTTCTAACCTATTGTGTTGATCTCCATTAGGTGCTATTGGTTGTGCAGTAACATTATACCACATCAACAACAATCTGAATGAGCACTTTTGACATGGTAGCATACTGCAAGCCTCAACAGTTTACAGAGCATGGCAAGCAAATGAAGATGGATGACATAGCTAGATGATGTCCTAAATGTATTATAGAGCCAAATTAATGCAACATTACAGACTTAATATTAGAGAATAATGATTTACTGAAATCAACAGCGTGCAAGAAAAAATATCCCACCACAAAGCTGTTTTACATATTTTCCATATATGCATCTGCAAGAATCAAGGGCTCGTGTATTTAGAAAACAAAATGCAATTTGGCCCCACTTATCAAGCTTCCAAATCAGATAAACTCTTAGACCTTTCTCAGCACCTGTGTGAACCTCAAATGCTCATCAAATACAGCATTGATTGTCTGAACTGTTTGAGGCTGATATTTTTAACAGAACTGTTCTGCTGGCCTGGTGGTTTTACCTACCTTTCATGTCAGCTGAAAGAAGACTGGGAGGGGGCTGAGACCTAATCAATTCTCTAGAATAACTACTGTAATTATGGAATCAAACTTACAGGTTTATCCTTTCCCCCCACCCCTTTAAACGTTCAGGGGAACCTGATCTAGAATTGGGATTTTTGTGTAGGTCATAATGCAGGATCCCTGGTGGTACAGTAAATAAATGTCTGTACTGCAGTCACTCACTCACAAACCCCAAAGTTGTGAGTTCAGTACCAAACAAGGGTTCAAGCTCGACAAAGGCTTGCATCCTTCCAAGGTTAGCTCACACGTTGTAAACCGCTTAGGGAGTGCTTAAGTGCACTGATAAGCAATATAGACATGTACTTTCTATTGCTATTGCTAATTCAGAGGGGCAGAAGGATTTAATAGTTTGCTTCCTGTCATCCAGTCCTATACGTATCTCAAGATCCTGCACTTGAAATCTGCATTTCCAATAAAACAAATTAACCATTGTGGGGATATAATTATACCAAATGTAAGAACTGCTTTATTAGCTCAAATTCTATTTTTGAAGTTCTTCCCACACCATTAGGGCACAAAGGTTTGAAATTATGTCATAGTCCCCCTTTAGTCCCTAAACAACATTTGCATCAGCTTTGCCTTGTATGGAAGGGGATTGATACAGACACAACAGTCTTCACTCCCAAGCAAGCAAAGACCCCATTCAGGTATTAGGTATGTAACTGTTATAGGAATGCAAATCTTCATAAATTTTATTCTTGCAAGCAAGAATGATTTTTTTCCCTTGCTGTGAGAAAGACATCAAACTGTGCTGGTTTTTTTTTTTTTAAAGACTGTTCACAGATTGGAGCATATTTTGCCTTAAAAATTGCCTGGGGGATTTCTTTACACAGAAAATGGCATTTTATATGCAGAAAGTACAATCTGTGCTGGAAATTTGTAATAAGCACAAAAGAAAAATATTTTTCCCCTCTCAAAATAAATTAGGCATTTTTTCATGTAGAATAATTCTTGCACTATAAAGATTCTTGCCCAACTAGTATTCGCCTCCTCGGGGTTTTGCAGCACTCAAGAAATTTGGTTTTGGTCATGTTTTCATTCTTTTTTAATACTCCTTCCATCCCTAATCTGATATCCCTAATTATCAGAAGCAGTCATAATTGACCAAGCTTCCAAATGATTGTGACCAATTAGAAAATGAACCCCCTGGGTTCCCTATCCTCTGAAAAATACTTTGTCTGATAATTGTTTTTCTTTCTTTTTTAAAGGATTTTGTATTTATGCCTATATCTTGTGTACTTTTATTTAGTATATAAAAATAAATAAATAAATGAGACCGTGTCCACTGACTTTTTTACAGGCATGAAGAATTGTATTGGAAGAGTATTACATAATATATTACTATATATCATTAATGTATCACATGAGTGCATCCTATATTAATGGCAGCAGGTTTTCACATGGGCAGTGTATGAACCCCAAGGTAACTTTCTTGCTTGTTTTATTATAAAATGAGCAGAAAGCAGCCCAACAATACCTGTGTTTCACCTACGATGCCAAATAAAAGCAGCAAGAGCCCTTTGAAACCAAGTCTTGTAATATTTAATCTCATAATAATAAACCTAAGTCTGCAGGCCTGAACATCTTCCTAGTGGGATTTCAGATCATTTGCACCAAATAATAAGCAGAAAAGATGGATAACACAGGAAGACGTATCAGCAAAGAAGAAAAAGGTCATAAAATATTCCACAAGTTTGCATTTTGTTGGTTTTCTTGTGGAATTTTTCACTGATGATTCAGATAACAACACTTCACTAACATATTTTCAACTCTCAGTGATTATTAAGGCATACAGTTTAAGGTATGAACATTTTAATTGTCAACATCCAGGGAGAGTTTGTTCTAAAGCCTATTTGTTTGTCTACTTGGGTGTCCATGGTATCCATATTCATATTCATGTTTCCCTCTCTACTAATACAATACATTCCTTTCTCTTGTTAGCCTTTCCTTCTAATCATCAAAGCCAAAAGTTAACAAATAATTTTCTTTCCTTTTTGTAAAATGTTTTGAGAATTGTCACTAATAACCTTTCTCTAGCCAGACAAGGCAATTTATCAATTTATGCTAAATTTGTTAAATCTCCATAGTAGGTAATAGTGATTTTCCCCTCATCTTTGAGCTATTGCTGTAGTCATATATTGAAGTAATCCTCTGTAGGTCTTTTCCAGCTGTGCATCAAACAGTCCCCAAAGAAATATTCAGTTTTAATTGAATATTTGTCTTCAAAATCATCTGCATGAACTTATGCATCTGAATCAGATTTTTTTCTTTGCTTCTTCACATCTCCACCAAATACAATTCAATGTCCAAACGTCTTATACAAACCTGTATAATTTGGGCATTGTAGACAGTTTCCCTACCACCAATACATCATCTTGTAAAAATTCTAAGATCGTAACATAATGTAAATTTTAATCCCTTTGACCATATATCCTCCCACTTGTTCATCTGTATAACCAAAATTCTTGGCTCATTTTATCATACATTAACTTGCTCTTGTTTCATTTCAAATTTTAACAAAAGTTTATACATTTTAGCAATTATATGTTCATCATCTGTACACAATTACACTTCAAATTCTGACTTATTTTATTCAGAACCATACATCATTTTAGTGAATTTTAAAGCTTCCTGACTGTTGTAGGTAGGATTACAATTGAAAGTATATCCTTCCACTTTTAGCTGTTCTCTTGATTTCATTTATTCGTTTTGAAGGATTGGCTGCCACAGTCTCCTGGGCGCAGCTGACTGGTTCAGGGGCCCGGCCAGGTAGTGCCGTCTCCTTTTCCTGACCCCTGATTGGTAGTTAGGCCTGTATAAGGTCATTCCTGCTCAGCTCTCCCACCCTTCCACCCTGGCTTCAAGGTGGTGTATTGTCACAACTTTATGGGAGTGGTTGCATAGGTCCTGGATCTGGTGGGTGGTTTTCAGGGCTGAGTAGCACTGGATCGGGAGTCCTTGGGACCTGGGAGCAGTGAGGGCATGTGGTGTGGCCATTGTGGGGGCCACATCGATTCAATATCTCCTGGTGACTAGAGGCTCAACTGTGAACATGCGATCGACTGGTTGCATGTCTTGAGAGGGCATTTCGTTGTCCCTATGTCATCCCGAAGCTTGGCCATGATCAAGCAATTCGGTTCATTGACCAATCAGGGGTTGATTGATGTCAGATCCAGACTTTATGTTTTGGGGCCAACCCTACCCCTGTTCAGTTTGTTTGAATAAAGTTGTGGCCTTTCCTCCAACCCTGTGTTTTGGTTTTCATTGGCGACTTCCCTACACAGCAAACACATGAAACCTGACCCAGTTTCCATTATGGTCAGCTCTTCAGACAAGGGGAATCTCTTCTGGCTCCCTGGACAATCCATCTGGGCAGAAAGGGTATACTGTCAATGTACAGTGGGCTCCACATTTGCTGGTATTAGGGGTGCAGGATCCCCATGAAAGTGGGAAAACTGCAAATAAAAATTATTATTTTTAATTGAGAAAACACTTCTCTAGGAATCTCTAGGTTCTCCAGCACAAGTCTGTGGTCAACGTCTGCCAGATGTTGATCAAAGAATTGCACAGGAGGACTTACAAATGCCTAGAGGGGTGATCTCTCTAGGAACATCTAGGTACTCCAGACTTTCTAACAGATGTTGACTATAGGGTTGTGCTGAAAGGACCTATCTTCCTAGAGAGAACATATAATCAAATCTGTGAAAAAACAAATCTGCAAAAGACAAAGCTGTAAATGTGGAAGGATGACTGTACAGTACTTCAGGATTATGTATTTTTTTTTAGAAATAAAGAAATGGTAATATATCATTCAAAGTGCTGATGTAAACTAAATGCCTAATAGATGTGTTTAGCTGTTTTGAATCCTCTCAATCTACCATTCAGAGCAGTGGTTCCCAAACTCTGGTCTTCCAAGTGTTTCGGACTTCCGCTCCCAGAATCCTTAACCATTGGCCAAGATGGCTGAAGCATCTGGGAGCTAAAGTCCAAAACAGCCGGAGTTTGGAGACCACTGCTTTAAAGTCTGACTTATCATTTAAAAGAATCATTTAAAGATCTGTCCAGCATTCTCAGACTTTGAGTGCTAGCCATTTCTATGTCAAGGTAACTGTTGATATTTTTCCCCTTACTTATTAATCAGGACAAAAAATCTAGCATAAAATATCCTTTTTTTTATATTCCTACAAAATTTATGTCGCACAGTTATCACATTGCAAAATTTATTTACAGTTTTGAACAGCAAATAAGAGCTGTTTATTACACAGATGTTATAAATCAATATTGTATTTAAGTTATATAACCATAAGAATCTGTTTGTGTACCACATAAATCCTACCTATTAGTGTACAATATCTGCTTTATCAACTGTAGCAAGTACAGCTTCCTTCTGATCCGTGGTACCTTAAGAAAGAAGACTTATTTTATGCCAATAAAAAGACATTTAATTTTGTGGTGATATTTTTTAAAAATGGAAAGTCCAGGCAGAGTAAATAGCCTTCTTAACCCCATCTACTCCTTTCATAATTCTATAGAATCTAATCATACTTTCTAAGCTGTCTATATCTCTTATCAAAAGAAAAATGATTTTCAGCTGACACAAAGAACAGAGAAGTAAAAGCATTATCTTCCAAGCTTGTCTTCATGAGTTACTTTGCTAAATTAACCAAGGCATTTTTTAAATCTCTGACTAAGCCTCAGAACTTTGATCTTTAAAGTCCAATTAAAGAAATGCTGATTTTGGTTTGGTGACAAAGACTTCCTACATTCCCTACTGTGACAGTCACTTTTTCCCACTGGAAACTAGTTTAGGTTGCCTAGATGACTTTACACACACGCACACACACAACATACCCACACATTGCAGCAATGTAGATGGTACCTTTCAAAGTTGTAATACTATACATACTTTTTAGGAAATACTGTAAGCCATAGTGAATTTATAACAACATAAAGAGAGGTTCAATGAATTATACTAAAAGCCAATCTAATTCTGTATCCTGTTTCTCACAGTGGCAAAACAGATGAAACCTGCATGCAAAACAGAAGGGTACAGTTCCTCTCCCACTATTGTTCCTTCAGTAAGACTTACAAACTGATATGTATATGTAGGTCTAATCTAGTTGAGAATAACAACTTGATTTAGGTCATAAAAATTAAATTCCACTTCAATTTTGAAGAATTTGAAATTCCATAGGAAAATGCCTTATGGAACTTCAAATTCACATACACATCCCTGTGTTGCATTTCCATTCTGTTTGGTGACAAGTTCCCTGTTTCATCCCATAACATTTCTGTTAGCAAATTTCATCTGAACATGGAAAAGTGATGATCAAGTAGCTGCCTTCCTTTTAGTAAGCAAAATTGTTGTATAGCAGCAATGTTTTGAATGTAACATTAACATTATAAAATGATATAGGAACTGTCCAAGACAAGAACTATAAGAAAGTTAATTACATAAGCATTTTGATCTTTGAAATATATAATGAAATATCCACATTCATATTTAGATAACTAATGAATTATTTATGTAGCAGGTTTGAAGCAAACTGCTATATATATCTCACATTTATCAAATAAAATAAACAATCATGAGATGTATCAGTCATATTTTCCTAAAAGAAGAAAGTGAGTGCAGCATATCCTAAATAAAACTCTCAAACCTCAACAAAACAAAGGAAGAAAGGGACCAAAAATACCCCGAAATAGAAAGCATAAGTTACTTCTGGTTATGTTTTGGATGATTCACACAAAATATAAAAATATAACCCCAGCACCTTTACAATTCCCCAATAATGAAAGTTAACTTCAGCAGTAAGTTTAGATTCAGCATAACCCAACTATATTTTTATATAAAATGGTCCCCAACATTAGCCTAAATTAGGTTTAACAATTACATTCTCCAAAAACTGTGTTTGGTCTATACCAACAGACACACGAGAGGGAAGATCATTTCTATGAGCTGTATGCTATCTTCTAAACATCCATTATCTAAAATTGGGAAACCTGAGCCTTCCCTTTGATAGTATCGTATAATTAAAATCCCTGCTCAAGGACAACTACTAACTTTTATGACCTTTGCCTGCCCAAACTTGTCAGTAACATGGTGTAGATCAATGGTTCCCAAGCATTTTTGGTCTACCACCCCCTTTCCTCTTCGGTAACAAACCTAGCACCCCTGACAACCTATTTCTTGATATTAGGTCTACTTTTCTATTTCAAATTCAAAACAACTAATCTTGGTTTCTGCTCCCTTTGCACCTGATCACTCAGGTATAGCAGGCTGAGCTGCTACCAAGAAACCTCTAGCCCATGTTACATTTTGCTACCAATGAGGCTGTGTGGTGGTTTTAAGGGACCCTGAAAAGAGAAGCTTCACACGACCCTCATCCTCACCATGGTCCTAGCAGCTGCTGGTTCCCTTTGTGTTGCTTGAATGCAAATCATTTTACTGAGGGCTCTCCTGTTTTCCCCCTTTCCCTCATCACCTCCTGGATCTTTCTGCTGCCCCCAGGTGGCTTACCACCCACTTTGGGAATCACTGGTGTAGAGTGAAGAAAACAATTTTTGTACTCGTGTTCCTGTTGCTATGGCTAGGGCAGTTAAAGCAATGGTTTAATGACTGGGTTATGCAAGAACTCAAAGCACCTCCAATAGATGGCCATCCAGCCTCTGTTTAAAGACCTCCAAAGAAGGAGACTCCACTACACTCCAAGGGAGTGTGTTCCACTGTCAGACAGCCCTTACTGTCAGGAAGGTCCTCCTAATGTTGAGGAATCTCTTTTCTTGGAGCTTGCATCCATTGTTCCGGGTTCTATTCTCTGGAGCAACAGAAAACAAGCTTGCTCCATCCTCAATATGGCATCCATTCAGATATTTAAACGGGGCTATCATATCACCTCTTAACCTTCTCTTCTCCAGGCTAAACATTCCCAACTCTCTGATTTGTTCCTCAAAGGGCATGGGTTCCAGACCCTTTACCATTTTAGTTGCCCTGCTTTAGTTGCCCTGTATACATGGGCGCCGCCATTGTTGCGTAAGCACCATTATTAACGTTCCGCATGGTGTAGAGTGAAGAAAACAATTTTTGTACAGGTGTTCCTGTTGCTATGGCTAGGACAGTTAAAACAATCTTTTATTGACTGGGTTATGCTTATAAACTAATTTAAATATGAGTGCTATCCTATCTAAATGGCCAAGGGCCAGCTGAACCATCTCTCATTGTATGCAGCATACAACCCATGTGGAGTAGTTTCTGATTGTCTTCTGTTTCTTTTCATTGTTATCCTGTAAGTTTTTAACTAGGGGCTTGGGTTACATGCTTTTCAGTTACAGTCCGGGAAAGCAGCCAAAGGGCTGATAAGGCAGCTAGTTTTCAAACAAACAACCCCCTCCCAGCACAGCAAAGTCAGTGTAAGCTACACAGTCCTGGAGAGTTGCAGTAGCTTTACCAAAAGGGATTACCAAAAGAATTGTCAGACGGTCCGAGGTTCAGGGTAACAGATAGGCAGGTCGATAAAGCAGTCCAAGGTCAAGGTTTCCGGGTAGTCAAGACAAGAAGCCAAGGAGCCAAAGACAGAGTCTTTCCTCTAAAAGAGTCAGATATCCACTGGCAAAGAACCACACATGCTCCAGGTGCTTAAAAAGGCAAGGAGCTGGCCTTCAGCTGTGTCTGATTACGAAGACGCTTCTGATAAAGCCTCCAAGATCTTCGAAGGCCCTCTCTTTCTGCTCGACACTCCTTGAAGGTAGGCACACTGCCCAGATCCTCCTCCATGTCCACAGCTTCGGCACCAGGCAAACTTGACTGCTGAACCTCTGGAGGGGCCATAGACTCTGCTCCAGCAGAACTAGGGCCAGCCTCTGGCTCCTCCATTATAGGTTCAGATCCCAGGGGCTCTAGCTCATCCTCTGAGTCCTCCAAGCCATCTTCCAGGCTGGGCATGACAGTTACTGGGAATTGTCTATGTGTGTATGTATTTAATTTATATCCCGCCTTTCTCCCTAAAGGGACCCAAGGCAACTTACAATAACAATTTTAAAAACATGTAACAACAACAACAACAATAAAATTTATTTGTATCCCGCTCCTCTGAGAACAATCGGGGCGGCTAACAAAGTTAAAAATACAAAACATATAAAATCCCTGGTGCCCTCCCCTCCTTAAAAAAGTATTAAATCCAATGCAATATTTTTAAAAAGAACAAAAAACAACAAACAAACAAACAAACATACAAGTTAAAAACTGACCAGAAGATCAACAACATCACACCAGCTGGATATGTATATATATACTATGCCTACCCAGGGTCACATAGTGTGTGTGTGTGTGTGTGTATCCAGCTCTCTTCTATGCCAACGTTCTCTGAAGATGCCAGCCACAGATGCTGTCAAAATGTCAGGAATAAACTCTTCTAGAACATGGCCACATAGCCCAAAAAAACCCCACAAAAAACTATCAGTTAAAAATGTTTTAAAATTACAAATATTAAAGCCACAATACAAACACAAAACCCATCCCATATAAAACCCATTCTATGACTAAATATTAAAATCCAGTCTCTACAGAGCTGTTTTTACCTGCCGACGAAAGGCCAGCAAGGAGGGAGCCAGCCTTGCTTCTTGTGGAAGAGCATTCCAGAAGGCAGGAGCATCCGCTGAGAAGGCTCTCTCTCTCGTGTCCTTACCAGGCAAGCCTGTGATGGTGGAGGGACCAAGAGAAAGCCTTCCCCGGAAGATCTTAGGGCTCTAGTAGGTTTGTATGTATGTAACTTAATGTTTGTTGTAACCTTGTACTTGTAATCTCCTATAGCTGCACATCTTTGATTTAGAATTGCACTACATATTTACAACCGGCATACATTATATCATACGTGACTTGGAGACAGTCATGAAAAAAGTACACTGTCTATTTGCATCAAAATGATAATGGATAACTCTGTGTACTATTAGAGTCATAGGTTTCGGAGAGAGTACAAGGGATATCCAGCCCAACTTCTTGCCGTGCAGCAAGACACAAAGTACTCACAACAGTCACCCAGCCTCTGTTTCAAAACCTCCAAAGCAGGAGACTCCACCACTCTCTGATTCATATTCCACTGTCTAACAGCTCTTATTGTCAGCACATTCTTCCTAATGTAATAATAATAATAATAATAATAATAATAATAATAATCATTATTTATATCCCGCCTCTCTGTGCAACACAACTGGAGCAGCTTACACATTAAAACATTACAATCTCTTCCCCAAATCCCACCCCAAAATACAATTAAACAATACACAGTTTAAAACATACCTTAAAATAATAAACAATAAACATATTAAATACAAATCAAACAGTGGTTGTATCAGAGTTCAGAGGCATAACAGGTTCGGATTTTTGGTGGCTGGTTATCTATTCAGGAAAGGTGGATGTTTAGGTGGATTGGTTTCCCTATAGTTTTTCCCTGTAGTCCAGGTCCTAGTCTCTGGAGTAACAGAAAACAAGAATTCTCCTTCTTCAGTATGGCAAATTCAAATATTTTTAATGTTATAAAATTATATATAGGATTTTAGGGTGTACTTTTGCAGACACTAAACAAGCAAAGCTTCATTTTATGAAACAGCCTGAAAGTATTCTGTAACTAGTTTATCATGACTGTAAATTTTGTTAAAGAAATCTTTCATGACTTTCCTGAAAGATACAACTCCCTTTCTAAGACCTTTCAATCCTAGAGCAGCCTTCTTTTTGACATAAACATGTAGATTTCTGGTTCTAAAAATTACAGTACATAAAGCAGAGTAGCAAAATATTTGTCAAGGTGGATTTAAAGGAAAAGGCTGTAAGCAAAAGAATCAGATAATGTCTGCCAGGATTGTTCAGGGTACGGTTAGTTAATTCATGTACTCCTATGAACAGTAAACATTTTCCAACATATATTCTGTTCAAGGGACCATAAATATATGCCCCATTCTACATCCCTTGGAGCATGACCGATAGAATTCACTCTTGGCTGGCAAGAGCCCTATGGCAGGACATATGCTGAAAAACAAATTCTTCACGTCTTCACTCAAGAGCATACTTGTAAGTGCACCCATTAAGAATTCCCAAAGGGCATAGGTTTTCTGCTTGAAAAAGCATTGCCTATTTTGATTGTTTTATTATTATTTTTTAGGCTATGCCCCCAAAAAGCAATGAAAAACTTCTAAGGCCAAAAAACCCCTAAGGATAAAAAGAGAAAAAGAAAAAGAAAGAAAGAAAGAAAAGGCAAGGAGAGTTAACTAGTTTTCAAGAGTACGAGTAGGAAACAAAATAAAACAGTATTATCATATAAAATGTTTGAAAGAAAATTGCTCTTTCTATGAGTGAAATGAAAAGAAAAAGGTGAGAACAATTACAGTAATGTGATGCTCAGAAGAGAACTGAGCAGGTGGGTATTCATCCTGTATATTAGTACTTGTCCGTCCATGGAGGTTTGTTGATGTGGTTATTAGGCCGCTCTAAGTCAACTCTGATTTACTGAGTTCCCATCAAGGTTTTCTCCTCAAGATTTATTCAAAGGAGGTCATTCTTCCTCTCAGCCAGAGAGTGTGAGTTGCACAAGGTTACCAAGTGAGTTTGTATGCCTGAACAGGGATTTAAACCCTGGTCTCCCAGAGTCCTAATCCAATACTAAAAACATCATACTACACTGTTGTCTTAGAAGGAGCAGTATGTAAACTCTAGTTCAATGACTACCCGTGAAAACTCAAACATAGGATAATAGATTCACGGAAGGGGCCTCATGGGCTATCAAATCCAACCTTTTGTTCAATGATGGATCTCCAGCTAAAGCACCTTCAGCAGGTAGTTGTCCGGCCTCTTTCAGAAGACAGAACTTCAAAGAAGGAAACCCCACCACTTCTGTTGTTCCATTGCTAAAGTGCTCTTCCTGTCCTGCTAATGTTCAGATGAAATCTACTCTCCTGGAACTTCAAACCATTAAGACCAGCTCCTACCTTCTGGGGCAACACAGAACAGGCATGCCCCTCCTTTCTTTGACAGCCTTTGAGGTATTTAAAGAATGTGATCATGTCAATCACAGTCTTCTCTCCACCAAGCCCATCCCCTTCAACCTTTCCCTGGATGTTTTGTTCCCCATACCTTTTATCATCCCTGCTGCTCTTTTCCTAATCTACTCTGGCTTGTCTATATCCTTAACATGTGATGCTCAGAACAGAATGCTGTTCTCCAGATGAGGACTGACCAGTACAGAAAATTTCTACCTGCAGAAATACCCGCCTTGAATCCCATTGTGGGAGAAAGGCGGGATATAAATACTATACACACACACACACACACACACACACACACCCTTTTACTGGATACCTCTGCTGCCAGCTGATTTCAAGGAACTGCCACACAGCTGTCTATCAGCAAGAGACAAAAAGGGTAGTGGAGAAGCAAAGGGTGGAGAGAGCTGAATCATTCCAGATACAAACATTGGCGGGGTACACACCAACAGAAAGAGGCGCGTCCCTGGTGCCTCTCTTTGCTCCGCAGTGGTCCTGCGGAGCAAAAAAGGAGTGCCGGGAAGCAGCTCCTTTTTGCGGTGCACTTTTGCTGCCCCAAAGTGCCAGCGATGGCGCAAGGACATCGCAACTGCGCTGCCCCGTTTGGAGGTGGCACAGCTGCGACATCACCAGTACGCGCCGTGTCTGGTGGGTGCGTTGCAGCTGCAGTGCCCTCGTCATGTGCAAGGGCTGCTGGGCATGTGGGAACTCCGCCCACCAGGCAGCCCTCACACATGATGAGGGCGCCGCAAAGGCCCGTCTGTTCCAGGCCATTGTTCAGTCCACAGAGACATAACCACTATGTTAACACACAGTTAAGTCGGGGCAAAAGTAGTCTTACATAATTTTAACACCCTTAGAATAAGTAGAATTTGGACTCAGTATATCATTACCTGCCCAAGAGTCTGCTCAGCTGGCCCATTGCCATTTGGCTAATTGGGATTGTGCTCTGAAGCTCTAAATGTTTCCAGCCCTGATTCTCTGCATACACAGCTTCTTTTTATTTGGCTGCACTGAGAAAAACTGCCCCTTACTTACACTTAGATCAACTGTGTGATGTCCTGTTAAATCATATTTCTTGAAAACTTCTGAGTTAACTTTAACCAAGAAGTTGAGTGTTGGACTGAAACTCTGGAAAACCAGGAATCAAATTCCTGTTTGGCAATGGAAATCCCCTGGACAAGCTACACCCTCTCAGCCTCAGAGGAAGACAATGGCAAACCCTCTCTGAGCAAATCTTACTAAGAAAACCCCATGATGTGTTTGCCTAAGGGTCATCGTTAGTCAGGAACAACGTGAAAGCAAACTACAACAACAACAATGTAGTAATAGTATTTCCTGTAGGAGACCAAAAAGGAAGAAATGGCAATCTTTGAGGGTTATTTTTTAAAATAACTTTGGCCTGGTACAAACGGGCCTTTCTCACGCCCTTGTCACGTGCTAGCGTTGCCTGGGAAGTGGAGCGCCCACACGCCCCGCAACCCTAGCATGTGATGAGGGCATAACAATGGTGGCACCCTGTATACATGGGGGCCACCATTGTTATGTAAGCGCCATGTGGCATTTACATAACGAGTGCGCCAGTGGCACACTGGTAATGCCACAGCTGCAGCTTCAGAAGAACCTGCCTTTTGTAGGTTCTTTTTCCGCCGGTGGGAAGCCACGCGGTTTGGCAGCTGTGGCTTTCCTCTGGTGGAAAAACAGGTGCCAGGAGGCCACCCTTTTTGGATGGTCTCTACCGTGCCTTCAGCGACAAAAATGTTTTTTGTGTTTTTTCTATAGTGTGCACCTTTCCTTATTTGGTACAACTTTAATTCCCCGCCTCTACTTTTCTCTACAAGCTGTTAAGAACACTCAGTCAATTAGAAGGCTGTTATAATATTTAGTGATTTCCAGACTTGAGTACACAGGTTTTAATTGACTTCAACTCTTTCCCGCCATTGTTCATCACTTTATTTTTAACCACCTTTTTCCTACATTGGGACTGAAGGTGGCTTACAAAGTACAGGTCCCAGATGTTCCACCCAGCATGGCTAATGATTCAGAGATTGTGGGAGCTGCTATCCCAAATATCTCGGAACACAAGGTTGGGAACAACTGTATTAATGTACTTGAGGGTTCAGTTGTGGTAATACCAGATTATGTATGCTCATAGCTTGCGCAGAAAGGCACAGAATCGTAGAGTTGGAAGATACCACAAGGACCATCCAATCCAAACCTTGTCATGCAGGTATTCTCAATCAACATATCCCTGACAGATGGCCATCCAGCCTCTGTTTAAAGACCTCCAAAGAAGGAGACCACCACTCTCCAAGGGAGTGTGTTCCACTGTCAAACAGCTCTCACTGTCAGGCAGTTCCTCCTACTGTTGAGGTGGAATCTCTTTTCCTGTACCTTGCATCCATTGTTCCAGGTCCTATTCTCTGGAGCAGCAGAAAACAAGCTCGCTCCATCCTCAATATGACATCTCTTCAGATATTTAAGCAGGGCTATCATATCACCTCTTAATCTTCTCTTCTCCAGGCTAAACATTTCCAACTCCCTGATTCATTCCTGAAAGGGCATGGGTTCCAGACCATTTACCATTTTAGTTGTCCTCCTTTAGTTGCCCTGTATACATGGGCACCGCCATTGTTACGTAAATGCCATTGTAACGTTCCGCATGTTGCCGCGTGGAGCAACAGTGGTGCACTCGTTATGCCGCCCCTGTGGCTTTAAAAGAACCCACTTTTCGCAGGTTCTTTTTCCGCTGGAGGGAAGCCGTGCAGTTTGGCAGCTGCAGCTTCCATCCAGCGGAAAAATGAAAAACGTTTTTCAGCGGTCTGTACTGCACCAATAAGACTCTTCCATAGTGCTTAATAATGCATTAAAAAGTTATAATTAAATTAAAAATCACAGTAATGCCAAATCATTGAAGAGTGTGCAATAATACTGTACTAGTACACAAATGTTATATTAATGACCCAATATTTTCTTTATGTTGTTAAATATGTAATGTTAATTAGGTGCCAAATACTGTTCTTGTAGGTTTTATATTGTTCAACATAGGAAACTGTTAACTACAAAACCATATTGAACTGAAAAAAGAAGTTCTTAACAAAACCACTTTTTTTAATACTTAAAGTACAAATTGGGTTGGGCTTAATAAATCCATCAGTTATTTTATTTGTATAACTTTCATGAAGTACATCTTTCATTTGACTCTGTTACCAGATTGCTACAGTGATTTTCTTTTTTATCAACAGAAAGTTACATTTCTACAGATAAATCTATATTAAGAAATACAAATTCCTCAAAGTATTCTTGTTCATTATTGATGTAATCTGTGTGATCTGATTCTAATCATACTCAGAAAGAAGTTCTGGTTTGTTCAACAGAAAAGAGATCTTAGGGAATTTAGGATTGAAGATGAACTTCTTAAACACTTAAAACTGGGGTCTTGGTTGTGGTTCTTTCTGACTTACAGCAACCCTAAGGAAAACTTATCATAGGGTTTTCTTGTCAAGAAATGTTCACCTGGGGTTTGACTTTACTTTGCTCTGAGGCTCAAAGAGTGTGACTTGCCCACGGTTGAGTGGAGATTCATATATTGGTCTCCTGAGTTCTAACCTAATGCTCAAACTACTACACCACAATGGCTCTCAAAACAGATAGTACACATGAAAATGAAGTTACTTATGCAGAGTTACTAGGTATAAACATGCTAAGGCACGGAGGGAAAACAACCCACAAACAGTGATTCCAGAGATGGATACTGAAGATACTGAGTCTTCAGGAGTCCTTGAAGATACATTGAATCCTTACTTTTATGTGGGTTTTTCAGGCTATGAGGCCATGTTCTATAAGAGTTTATTTCTGGTGTTTCACCAAAATGTCAGGAATAAACTCTTCTACAACACAGCCTCACAGTCTGAAAAACTCACAAAAACAAACTATGGATGTCAGCCATGAAAGCCTTCGACTTCACAAATCCTCAGAGAAGATTTCGTCTTAGGGCATATTTTCCTTATATGCTAAGAAACCATGTGGATTATTATTTTAATTTTGCACCATTGCTTTCTTATTGTTCATGATGGTTTCTGATCTCATCCCATTTCTTATCATTTATTCTTGATAAAAACATATTAGTTGTTTTTACAGTTTTCATTGTAACTGCAAAGCTTGCTTAATTTTGTATAGTTTATATCTTATGACTTTTAGATTGTACAGCATTGGCAGGTTATATGCTGTTTTGATGATGCTTGTAAAGTGCCATGCAAATTTATGGTGCTATATAAATAAACATTACTAATAATTAATAAAAATAATTGTTTAGGAGCAAACATTACTATTCATTTTTGTTTACTCAAATAATCCTTTGTTGTTAGAATACCTTTTTTTAAAGTACTAGATTAACAAGTTTTCCCAAAACTTCACAAGATACTTTGTGTCAGCATGGGGCTTAATTTTCCTTTCCTGTGATGGGCATCCAGTCATAGTTGCTCTATAGAGCTTCCCTGAGGGAGGCTGAATGCTCACCTGGCAGAAAATGTGCTGATTTTCATGTCTAGTGCAAATGAAACTTTAGACCTCCAAAGGTGAAAGGGGTGCGGGGGGAGGGAGGTCAGCTCTAAAAAATGAACTTTAAAAATATAGAGCCCATTATATTCATGGACAATAGGCTACATCTATCTAGATGTTCATGTTAATGTAAGGTCACAGGATAACTCTGAAACAAGTCAAATTGAGAAATAAAAAACAGAAGTGTCATTATTATAAGAACATGAAAGGTGGCAGCTGGGCAGAAGCAGCACTTTTATGTAAGAGCACTCTAGTTCCCAGAAGAATAAATGCTCCTTCCATAAAACATTAATTTCAGCTCAATTAATGCAAATATATTAATCACAAACCATGCTACTTCCTCCCTGTGGGGTATCATGGGACATGTGGCATTTAACCAGGTCTATCACTGAGCAAATTAACAATTTTTGTAACCAAACTAGATGTAATGAGAAAAATATTATTTGCAAGCAGCTCTCATTATATTTTATGAAGCTATGCAAGATCTGATTTGCTACATAATGCTTCCTTTTCTTTTCTTTTTAAATGCATGGGAACACACAATTGCTATTTGAGCTAATGGCCAAACTACACATTACATCCAACAGCTATTCCTCCCCCACCCCTTTTGAACCTCACAAAAACAGAGGTGGCTTATGGTCCAAACTTGAAGAGGAGCTTTTAATTTTTCACCCCCACTGTGGTATTGATCTGGACTGGGCATCCACACTTGGAATTTGCATTGTCAGGGAGTTACCCATCCATTTTAACGGACACAATCTGGATCAAGTCCCCTGCATTAACTTTAGAATAAAAAAATATACAGCTGTTAGCAAATTATTAAAAGTATTGTATAGTTTGACAAGGATTTCATCAAAACTTTCATCAACTTTCAGAGAACATCTCTTAATTTCAGGAACATGTTGACAAGAAAGGGAACTCTTCTCTGTATATGGTAGCTGAGCCTTTTAGAATGGCGAGGACCCTGTACAATGAATGTATGGACAGCACTGCAATGACAAAGAACAAATCTCATTTTAACTCATTCTTTCTTGATAAAACATATTGGGAGAGGGAAGGAAATCCCAAAATATTATATGGTATATTACAAAGTCAGCAACTTGTAAACATTACAAGAGGTATCTTAGGCCATGGGCTTATTTAGAGCCAAATTTAATTTCCACAATGGCTACTGAGATGCTCCAATAGAAAGCCCTCCAAAAAAAAGATGAGTGCAAGAACATCCTCCCACCAATGATCCCCAAGAAATCATATTGAGAGGCCTTTTGTGTTTAATATTGGAGATTCTATATAGCCAGGCAAAAATGAATCCCAACTTCCAAAAAAAGAGCTATTGATTTTGCGTCAGATCACTACTTTAGCACTGGGATTTAGCTTTTCGTTTCTTGTGTTTGAAATGTCTGGTTTTCCCCTTCCTCTATTCCGAAAGGCAAGTTCAGTTCAGAATGAATACTTTGAGCCTTCGTGAGGTTACTTGCACCTACTCTGAATAAAGAGCAAGTGAAAAGCAAAGCTGTTTCTAATGATTAGTTTGTGGCAGCTTACATGATTTGTGAGGCTGACAAGTCAGTCATTTTTTTTTTTAAAGGTGGGATAAGGAACTGTGACATTTACTTGTGGGGCTCTAGGTACCACAGAATACAGTCCCAGGAGTTGGCTTTTCCCACATCTGACTTAGCAGAAGAATTGACTCTGTCAGAAAGACTGCTGGCATGCCGACTAGCTCCATCAATATGTATTCTGTTGAATGCCCATTCTGCTGTTCAGGGATAGAAATGGCTTGATAGTGGCTAATTCTGTTTGTGCCTCAGCCACCTTGACATGAGGGATGGATGCTCCACATACATTCTGGCACTGAAACATTGAAATATGATTATACTCAGACCTGTTCCTGGAAAGGAAAAAGCTTGTCATGCAGGCAAGCGTGTTCAAAATCTTTTCCTAGACATAACTATTGCAAGGGTCACTGTCAGAAAACGTCTATGAAATTTGTGAAGTCGAAGGCTTTCACAACCAGCATCCATAGTTTTTTGTGAGTTTTTCAGGCTATGTGGACATGTTCTAGAAAAGTTTATTCGTCATGTTTCCCCAGCATCTGTGGCTGGCATCTTCAGAGAATGCTGGCATGGAGGTGAGTGGTGTGTGTGTGTGTGTGTGTGTGTGTGTGTGTGTGCGCACACACACACACACTATGTGACCCCTAGGTTGGGAGCAGTGGTTTGCATGTTCATCTGTGTATTGTTCTGTTGTTGAATGGATATGCAAAAGGGGGATGTGCAAAAAGAATTTGTGTTGGGAGGAGTGGTTTACAAATTAATCTGTCTATGTCTTGTTGAATGGCAAGGCCAGGTCAGAATGCACAGGGAAGCCATTGAAAACCACAAACACCTAGAAAACTTCAACAGGAAAGAAGAAACCCTTACAGTGAATGAAGTTTGGCTACCAGTCCTGAAAAATAGCAAAATCAAGACCCAGCAAAATGCTAATGAAAACCAGCCTGGGTCAGGGATTTCCCAGCAGACAATGGACCACTAATTAAATAGACACAATCCCCTTTTTGCATATCCCCCCCACCCTGAGGCCTTGCTATTCAACAACAGAACAATACAAAGATGAACATGCAAACCACTCCTCTCAAACTAGGGTCACACAGTATACATACACACACACACACCACTCACTTCAATGCCAGCACTCTCTAAAGATGCCAGCCACAGATGCTAGTGGAACATCAGGAATAAACTCTTCTAGAACATGGCCTCATAGTCCGAAAAAAATCACAAAAAACTATCCATGAAATTTCTTGAACTTTTAATATTTACTGGGAGTGTCAGAAAAATACTGTTAGTTGTTCCCAAGACATGGAGTATTTGGGGAGCCTTTCATCCCAGAAAAAAAGTTAACGGAAGATGACTCTGTCTAGGACCAACAAGAGAAACAATCCTGGTGAGTAGACTTCACTAAACTGCCACTAGAAGAAGAATTATTTTGCTAATGTTTAGCCCTTGTTATTTCAATTGAGATCTACATTCTGAATTCTATTAGTCTGTCATCACATTTAACCAAATATATGGAATAAATGGATGATTTAGGCAGTTTTTGATATCCTGACACCTAGCTGCTGTTGTTTTAAAAGGCTTTAGGATACAGTTAGAGACAAGTGTTGCTTTAGCACGGAGTCATCTATAGAAGTTGTTATATAAACAAATTAGTGGCTGTTGTTTTACCTTGTTATTTTACCTTATACATCTCAAGTTTTTCATTCTCCCGTGTGTGTGTGTGCATGTATGCACACACACGTGTGTGTAACTAGGACTTAGCTCAAAGAGTCTCTCTTACAGATAAGTGCCCCAATTATAGAAATACTTACAGCCAGTGCCAGGAAATACCTGATATATTCCAGCTAATGTTATTTAAATATGATCTGGAGGGATTTTATTTAGATGTGTCAAGAGACTTGAAAATTCTCAAAAGAATCACATCACAGGAAGTGCCTATTATGTTTCCTGATTTGTGTCAAGAAATACTTCTCAAATGGTTATCAAAACAACTAAAATTGAATAAATTAAAACCTTTAAACATATAAGTCTTGGAGAAAGGAAGAAACTGCATTCAGCACATGGATAAATATATATATATATATATATTCCTTCTGCATCTACATTTGCTTTTCAGAAGAGCCCAAGCTGTTCTGTATTCTTCTTAACCAGGACTAGACAATCTGCAGCCCTCCAAATGTTCTTGTAGTCCAACTATCACCTGGCCAGTGCTGAGGCGTGCGATGGGATGGTAGTTCAACATCATCTGGAAGGCTTCAGTTCCCCATACTTGCTCCTCACAATCACTTAAACCAGTAAATCATGGCTCACAGAGCAGAGTTGAATACACATCTTTCTGTATTTACACAGGTGCCATGTTACAAAAATTATTTGAAGAGCTCAGTCTATCAGAAATGAAGCAAAATTAGACCATGCTTTACTGAGGCGCACACTACAATTTTAAAATCTTGGGTAAACAAAAAATCTTAACTGTAATACTAGGGCCTTCTTTGCATGGTCCAAAAAACCCAGCTTCTCCCGTCTTCTCGGCAAGGAGACCAGATGATGCATAGCCCAAACCCCAGTTCTGATGTGAAAAGACCAGATGATGGCCACCTTGTTAAGCCCCTGAAACAGGGTATAACCCACTTAACATGAATTAAAATAACTCACCAGTTGCTCCAGATCTTCCAGGAAGATTTGGAGTCCTCTGCTCCTACACCAGACAGCTAATCACAGATGCATACCATTCAGCTACCAGTGTATCTGCCACTGCTACCAGTTGTTTGCTCTGAGATCAGAACAAGAGCCTAGCCATGTGACAGATGCTGGACACCTCATTCTGACCTCAGAGTGAAGTGACCTAGAACAGAGGCAGATGTTTCAGGTGGAAGAACAGGATGGGGAGCTTAGCAATGGTGAAAGGTCAGGGCACCTCCTGAGCCAGGATACTACAGGCTGCCCTGCACCAGTGCAGACAAGATCTGGACAACACATCCCTTGAAAGACAGGAGGGGACAGAATTTCAAACAATTTAGGTCAAACTTTTTAATACTTTGAATTCAGTTCTTTAAATGAACTGACAAATTACAGAAACAATATGGTTAAAATACACAGTCCCAATTAATAATTCTGCAGACATATTATGGACTACACTCTTTCAACTTCAATAGTACAATATTTAAATTGGACGTTATCAAAGCATTGCTAATTGTGGCTAAACAATCAGATCGAAGAGCCTTATTGCATGAAAACAGAAAGCAGAATTCGAGCAGGGGAATAGTGGCTTTCTCTGTGCCTCTCTGAATGCTGTCGTAGCACTTGTATTCTCTTTCCAAGGACAACAATCATCAAAGTGTGTCTTTTGTTGTGCTGGAAAAATCCATTTGAGAAAAGGCACACTTTTTATGACTATCTCCCTCAGGATGAGAATGCAAGTACTATGATGGCATGTGTAGAGGTATGGAGAAAGCCACTACTCTCCTGCTCCATTTTGGCTTCCTTTTCTCATGTGATAAAGTCTTAGGTAAATTCACAACTGCAATATTGTCTGATAGAAATTATATCAAGCCACAGAGGTAACAATACGAAAACAGGAGGACCACCATTAATCTGAATGGTCCACAGACCAATAATATCTCTGTCTGCTCTGGACAGAATCTCCCTTTATTCAACTTCTTCCAGTCCATTAATATGTCAAAACTCTGGTTCCAGATTGATTTACTCAAATACTTATATCCAGTGTTACGGAATCAGGAAGACATCACTTTTCTGCCATGAAGAGCATGAAGAAGCATATGAGCTTTCAGTGGCTCCACAAAAACAGTGTCCACATCTTTACTTTCAGTAACTGAAAATGCATGCCAACAAAACTGGAACAGAGAGTACTTTGAACATCTGTAGTAGTAACAATGAACTGCACCATTCAGCATTGCAATTCTCAGCTGAAAGATACTGTGACATGTTCAAGGTCTACCTCAGCTTTAACTTGTAGTCTCTCCAGTAGCAAAATTAAAGTCATAACCTTTCCAACAAAGAAATTAAAAAATATTGTAGAGCTGAAAAGGTGTAGGAAAGGGCAACCAAAATTAACAAGGGGATGGAGCAATTCCAACATGAGGAAAGGTTACAATATGTATGGCTTTTAAACTTAGGAAAAGCTTATGCAAAAAGTGAACAGAGAGAAAGAGTATAACAGATAAATAAGTAGAGGAATGAAAAGACTGTCAGAAAGAGCCAAGGGGAAAAACATGGCCGGAGTTAGTGGCAGTTGGGAAAGTCCATTAGGAGTAGGACTGGTGAAGAAAGAAAGAGAAGTTATTGAAGGCAAAGAACTCATGTTCACTTATTGAAAGCATTATTATTTACTGCTGTTATCTACTGATGACTTCCTGTTCTGGACAATGATTTATTAAATAATAGATATATTAAATCTTTGAGATGTCTGTATTCTGGTCTGTGTGGTTTCTAAGGTTGACCCACAGCACTGAGATTTACAGCCAAGGATATAAAGGTACTTACTGTAAGACCAATCAGTAGTTGTTGGGAGCTGCTGTTTTCAGATGTCCGACAGAAAGTTTGGACTTGCCCATCTCTAGAGACCAGAGACTTATAAAGAAGGCCTACAGCCATGACAGGTTTTAGAACTCAGGAGTTAATTGGGAAGCAGGCAAGAACTATTTTACAGAACATATTATTAGAACATGGGTTTCAATGCTATAAAATGAAGGGATGGCCACCAACTTGGATAGCTTTACAGGGGAATTAAACACATTCATGGAAGATAATAATGGACATGGATGCTGTTTTGTTTTTGTTTTAAAGAGTTTTATATTTTAATAATGTAATGTTTTTATTGTTTAATTGTTTTTTAAACTTTGTATTTTTAATGTTTTATACTGTTTTAACTTGGGCTGTTTTAGATTTGCTAGCCGCCTTGAGTCCCTTTATTGGGAAAAAGGCGGGATATAAATAAACATAATAATAATGAATAATAATAAAGATAAGGCTATGATGGTTGTATACTACCTCCAGTAGCAATATGACCCTGGTTACCACAACAGTGAGAGGATAGTACAATACTCAGCCCTTATAGGCTTATTTTCGGCATCTTGTTGACCAGTGTAGGAACATAATGCTGAGCCAAAAAAGTCTGACCAATAGAGCTATTCTCACTGTTGTTTTTTTTTAAACGGTCAGATTTGAAGATAGATATGACACTTCTCAGAACCCAGAGGTGAAAATGGTGGTTGGGATTATAACATGTAACACTTTAGAAATGTCTCTGTAAATCAGACTAGTCTGTGAAATGAACATTTAGAGCAACAGTTCAAGGGGGGAAAAAAAAACACACACACACACATATATGAACTATCTGCCATCAATGTGAAGTCAAAGGCTTTCATTGCAGGTGCCCATAGTTTTCTGTAGGTTTTCCAGCCTATGTGGCCGCATTCTGGAACAATTTAATCCTGATGTTTCACCTACATCTGTGGCTGGCATCTTCAGTGAATGGTGGCATGGAGGTGTGTGGGGTATATATATTGTGTGACCCTTGGCTGGGAGGAAATGATTTACATGCTAATCTGTGTGCTAGTCTGTTGTAGAATGGCAAGGCCTCAGGGTGGGAGGATATGCGAGGTGGGTGGGTGTCTATTTAATTAGCAATCCGCGCAGACAATGGTTTGCTAGACACACATCCACCTTGCATATCCTCTCATCCTGAGGCCTTGCCATTCGACAACAGACCAACACACAGACTGACATGTAAATCACTTCTTCCCAACTTCCATTTCAAACTGGCTTCAGGTCGGGATAGGGAGTTGAGACTGCCCTGGTCACCTTGGTCGATGATCTCCATCTGTGCATCGACAGGGGAAGTGTGGCCCTGTTGGTGCTCTTGGACCTCTCAGTGGCCTTCGATACCATAGACCATGGTATCCTTCTGGAACACCTGAGAGAGTTGGGAATTGGAGGCACTGCTTTGCAGTGGTTCTGGTCCTATCTCTAGGGAAGGCTCCAGATGGTGTCGCTTGGAGACAGCTATTCCACTAAGAGGGAGCTCAAATTGGTTGTCCGTCAAGGCACGATATAGTCGCCAATGCTACTTAACATTTACATGAAGCCGCTGGGTGAGATCATCCAAAGACATGGGGTGGAGTGTTATCAGTACACTCATGACACCCAAATTTACTTCTCTATGTCTCGGACTGTTACAGCAACCAAGGAGAGCATCTCTCCACTGAAAGACTGCGTCCACAGCTTGGGGGTGCTCCTGGTTTTGTTGCTTCATCTGTCCTCTCAGATTGACGCAACAGCCAGGAGCTTTGGCTGATATGCCAGTTGCATCCCTACCTGGAGCAGCGGGATCCAGAAACGGTTGTACATGCTCTAGGAACCTCTCGTCTTGACTTCTGCAATGTACTCTACATGGGGCAACCCTGTGCCATGTCTGGAAGCTCCAACTGATACAAAACATGGCAGCTAGACTGGTTGCTGGAAAATCCAGGTTCAACCGAATTACACCTATTTTAAAGTCACTTCATTGGCTGCCTGTTAGCTTCCGGGCACAGTACAAGGTGTTGGTTACTACCTATAAAGCCCTACATGGCCTGGGTCCAGTCTACTTGAAGGAACGCCTCCTCCCAGATAGTCCTCCTCGTACACTTCGGTCCTCCAGGAAAAACCTCTTACAAATAAGAAAGATCAGATTGGCAGCGACCTCCCGGAGATCTTTCTCGGCAGCTGCCCCCAAAATTTGGAACTACCTGCCGGTAGAAATTTGCCAATTATCCTCGTTGGAGGCTTTAAAAAAGGCGACTAAAACACTTCTCTTCCAGCAGGCCTACCCAGACTGAAAATTACCCAGAACTGATTGAACCTTTTCCATCACCTCTTTCATCGCGAATTATGCAATAATTGTGATGTGATATTTTAACTGTGTCCCACTATGTAATTTTAAATTTGGGTGGGAGGGTTAGCCAGGGTTTTTGTGGGTTTTAATGTTTGATCTTTATATACTATATAATCATGTTGTTACCCACCTCGATCCCCAAAACGGAAGAGGTGGGTATAAATAAATATGTCATCCATCCATCCATCCATTCATTCATTCAACTAAGGGTCACACAAGTATTTATATATGTCACACACTTCCATGCCACCACCCTCTGAAGATGCCAGCTACAGTTGCAGGCGAAACATCAGGAATAAATTCTTCCAGAATGTGGCCATGTAGCCCAGAACACCTACAGAAAATTATCTGGATCAAATACAATTGCAGGTGAGTGAGCCTTAGAGGAAATTAAATGCACAAAAAGGAAAGGTTTTTATTTATCCTCTTAATGAAGAAGTTGATTTCCCCACCTTGACAAAGCTAGAATACCGGGCCGGGTGGGGGGCACTGCTCATGGTGGCAAAATTCTGTCTAGTGTAAGAAAAGGAACATGAGGAATGCTGCAATTGCACATGCCACAACTCCACATATTTAGTCGGCACACAGGTCACATTAATAACAAGGTGTTCAAATAACCATAAACAGCAGCTGTAATTATCTGTTCATTTAAATAATAATAATAATAATAATAATAATAATAATAATAATAATGGAAAATGTGTTTGTATGTGTTTTATAACCACAAACACAATTGCAGTGGTATGGATGCTAACATTAGTTCTATTCACGGGATAGTTGCAAAATAAGAGATTTTTCTGCCTCTCTCAATTCTCTTTTTATCATCTACCCCCAGTTCCCCACCCATTCATTACTGAAGGTTTAGCAATCATCCAACATGCCACCACTCACTAAGTTATCCCATTCTAATGAAGACAGTTTTGTACTTAATGCAGAATAACATCTAAACATTTGGTGTGACTGTTCACCTCCTATGTTTGTGAACTATTTAACAAATTACAACATCAGTAAAAAGGAGTGGAATGAAACATTTAAACCTTATCATCTCTTCTGCAGTGAGAAGAAATAACATCTCACTAGGATATAAGTTCACCACACTGGAACATCAACCGTTTTAGAAAAATTACTAGCATGCTGTGTTTGGTTTACTATCTCCCACCTTCCATTTTTCAAACTGTATCAAAAGACAGAGTGTAACCGCTCCAATTTCTTTCACAGCAGCTATGATGGGTGAGAAAAATTGCTAAGGATTAAACAGAATGAGGCACCCAGAGTAAATGTAAAGTTTAGCCACCTACTAGACCTACATGTCACTGCTAAGGAGAGCATGATAAGGTTTGTTTTGGCAATCTCAAGGAACATAAGTTATAGCATGCAATACACCTGGGAGAAAATGTTAGCTATATCCTGAAACAGCAAGTGCCATGTCTTGCATTTGACATGTCAGAGTACACAGGTAAATCCTGCTAGCCTAGAATGATTCTGCAATGATTATTTTATGCTGTGCATTCTGATGAACAAACAGATGCTTTATTTCAAATTAAGTATATTTTAAAAATATAAAGTTTAGAATGTGAATAAAAATATATAGCACTAAAGCTGCAATCCTATATCTATTTTCCTGGGTGTTAGCTCCACTGAACCGAAAGGAATTACATAAGTACATATAAAAACGCACTCTGAAAGTTAATATTTTATGGAAGATGTTAATTTTGGTCTGATAGTTTAAACAATGGTAAGGGTCACTGTACCAAAAAAAAAAAAAAAAAAAAAAAGCAGGATGAAATTAAATAATTTATAAACATTTGGCTATCCATCCTTTTAACTCATTCATGACACAATTACTTTTACTTAAATAAAAGTGTACATTGCCAAATCCTCCATTTAGATTATTTTCAAGATGCTGAAATAATATAATACAAATTACAGTTTATATGTACTTTCCTTGTCCTATCTTTTAGTGCACAACAACTGAGTTCAAATAAACTTTTTAAAAAATTTAATCTGTAATGCACACAATTAATTTTTCCATGGCAATAAGTTATGACTTTTATTAATTAATTAACTTAGCTGATTAAACTATTAAAACAATTCAAGTCTGCATCCTGAATGCATACATATTTGTGATTTGACTCAGTATAAATGGATAAAGTGTTATCATTTCAAATTCATGCTGTTTTTCAAATGGCATACTGGCAGAAAAACAAGGCTTTCAACTTCGAATGCTGTTTCTATGGTTAGCATTATTGGACAGACAAGATGAAAAGAGCTTTAGTCAATTGTTTATTGCATGAACTGCTATCACATTATTCGGTGTATAATAGTTCCACCAGGCACTGATGCTTTAGTTAAAAAAAAAACTGTCAAAGTTTCCATTTTAAAAATCATTCTTGAGCTGTTGATAATTCAGCTGTACAAAGCAAATTGAACTGAATCTTGACACAGCTTCTCCCTGGGTTACATAAGCATGCATGTGTACACTTTAAAAAGAAAATTCTTTAATAGGCTCAATCAGCATCACTTATATGGTTTTACATTATTATTATCTTTTCTGAGCTCTTCAGCTGGCAAAGAAAGAAAAAAGGCTGCAGGGATACTTAGGGTATACGTGGAGACCTATAATAGATACCTGCCATGAACTAGTTTTAAAATTCAAGCAACCCAGCAAAGATGCTTGGATGAACAACCAAGCATAATAAAGGTGAAGGGTCATTCTAATAAACTATTTGTCAACATAAAAGCTCCAACACAGCTGTCATTCATCTACAGACAGTCCACTTTGAAAGCGAAGCTTCTGTTACTAAATTATCCTACAAGCAATCTAGTATTAACAACCAAATAAAGTATGCATTCTGTACTACTTTTAGAAGCAATAGAAGGCTGTTCTTCCTCCACAATGCAGCTTAAATATCAATCTTTATGGTGTCTTATCTGCTTCACAAAGTGCAGTAAATGTATTGAAAATACAGTGCATTCAATTCTCAGTGTATCAGAATCTACATTCCAGAAATTCTTATGGCTAAAGACAAAAATAAACATTCTAAAGTATGCTGAAAGGGGATCCCATAAATGATGCACCCACACAATCTTATGTATGTCTACTCCACCAGGTTCACTGACTCAAAAGGAAGTATGTATGTGTGAGTTGCAATCTCATATATTCTTTTACCTTCCCACCAGGGCCCTCCGTTCTGGTAGTCAAGGGTTCCTGTCCCAGCCCAGGATTTCCTCTGCCTCATCCCGGATTCGCCCCTTTTCACTTGCTGCCCCTCACTCCTGGAACCTTCTTCCCCCACAAGCAAGAGCCATCACTTCTTTAACCAGCTTCAAAACGGAGTTGAAAGCCATCCTGTTCAGAGAAGCCTTCCCAGGCATTGCATAATTGTCACTTACTATCTGATGTTCTTTTGTTGCCTCTTTATCGATCCATTTCCTGTATTGCTATGTACTGTATATGCATTATCCTACTTGAGAGTATGTATTTTCCCTGGAAAATGATTAACCTTCCATTTTGAAGCCAAGCCCTCCCTCCAGTCCATCTGCCTTGGTCCAGGCCTCGGAGGTTGAGAGGAACTGCTGGACCTCTTACCCTCTCCCTCCACCACTCCCTTCTCCTTCTGTGTCATGTCTTTTTAGATTGTAAGCCCGAGGGCAGGGAATCGTCTAACTAAAAAGATTGCATGTACAGCGCTGTGTAAATTTACAGTGCTTCATAAATAAAGGTTAATAATAATAATAATAATAATAATAATAATAATAATAATCCAAAATGTATGATTACCTTACATATTAATATGCCTTGTATTCCTAAAATTATTTCTGCCTCTATAGCATAAATAGCCAGCTGTGGGGAGAAACATGATCTAATTCTATATTGCCTTCTATGTAGTTGGAATTTGGTGGGGAGAACAGGTATTGCTTGAAAATCCTTTTGTAGATTTAAAAAAAACCCACAAATTCAGTGACATCTTACAAAATATGCACAGCCTAGTGGAAATAATGAAAATCTGGGCATGATACACTAACCTTTGGAGACTGTAGTGGACACATGGTTATAAAGTTATAACAGTTATGCCTCTACTATTCAAAATCATGGAGAAAATAAGGTAAAGCAATACTGATCCCAAGATATTGTACAATGGCAAATAAAATCATATGAAGAAATTATTAGGTGACACAAATACTTTGTTTGATTTGTGTCTGTGTTTGATATTAAAATATTTATGAATCATCTTTCTGGCTAAAGGACAATGTAAGTGTATGGGGATGGGAGCATAAATATCCTAAAAACATGAGGAAGCAGTGTTGAAGTATGGATAGAATTCCAAAACGTCCAATACACATACTTCTATCTCTAGGCAGGCCATTTCACTATAGAAGCTCTATGTGTTTTATTTCTTTTATCCATCCTTGCAAGTCATAGACAAAGACAACTTTTATTTATTTATTAGTTTTCCTTTGTTTTCTTAACTAATTGCTACTTTCAAAACCATATTCTCTGATTAAACAAATTAATAACACACACAGAGTTACATCACTCATAACTAAATCATTATTCTATTCCCTAATATAGGTTTTTTTTGTCATTACAATCCATACTTTACTTAAATATATACAAGTTGGCAACAAGCATCAGATAAAAAAAAAAACTTGCAAAATATTCCTGCACAAGATACCTGATTAGCCCTCAAGAGAATCTCTTGCACCATTGTATTTTTCTTCTAGTCCTAAACTGATAAGAGAAACAAAACACATTCTCCTTTCTGCTCTGCTCCTATTGACTATCCTAATATATAGAATAGGATTTGTCATATTAGTACATGGTATAAAATAATTTTTTAAAAATACATTGTGTTTTAACAGAGAAAACCTTTCCCTCCCTTCCATTCATTTCATTCAGTACAATAAATATTTATAATTACTGGATTGTACACTTAGTGAAACAAATTTATTCTTTCAAAAAGAATCTCTAAACTGTTCGGTATGGAAATACTTACACTCACAGTTTAAGACATGCTAACTATACACCTAGGCGATGCATATTACCTGATGCAGTATCTCCTGTTGTTGTATTTTGTGGGTCAGATCACAGAATGTCAGAAAAAGTTGCCTTTTCCAATTCATTATTTTTCAAATTATCAAGGCCACTCATGTGAGATTTAAATTAAGCTTGCAGTGGAAGGAGGAGGATTAGTTTGCTTGCTTGTCAATAAAAAGTGTCCAGGTACTAAGTTGTGACTGGATGAGAATCTAGTGAGCAGACAGGTGTAGACCATGGTAATGAGCCAAGTAAACCAGGTGATTGTGTTAATTAATTAGAAAGGTATAATTGCCTGGTGGACCTACTGGGTCTTGGGAGCATTCATTGAATCCTGCTCTCCATGCTGCCCTCATGGTAATGTATGCATGCTGCTATCAGGATTTTGTACTATGCCATTCATATTGTTTTGCTTCAGTTTTTGAGACTTCTGTTAAGTAAAGTTTTGTTAATTTCCTCAAACCTCTGCTGTCATTTTTTGCTATTATACTCACACCCCAACAAAAAGACAATGCCCCTTCCTTTGCCACTGCTCCAGCAACAAGCATCTTTTATTATATTATTAATAACATTTTATTATATTAAAAATACACCCAAAGCTTCCAAGAATAAAAAACCCACAAATACTTTAATTGTTCATGTAAATGTTCATGTAATTTAATCTTAAACTGTCTAATTCTTTGTTAAGGGGGGATATTTTGTATATATAGTGTATTCTTTTAACATTGTAAGCCACTTTGATTGTTTTCACAAAAAGCGGGGTAGAAATAAAAATTTTATTTATTTATTTATTTATTTATTTAAAGAATTCAGGAGCCCAATTTCTGATTTCAGCAAGTGGTGAATAAAACTCCTAGAAAATTTCACTAAAATCAAACAAGCTTCCACTAAATCTGGCCCTTCACTGATGAAAGCCTGCAAAAGATAGGATGAATTATGAGAATTCAAGGGGAAGGGGGTTCAGTTAGGAAAGTAATGCAGCTGTGCTTGAAGCAGCTGTCCATTTCAAGAGGCACCAAAAATCCTTTCCTTTAGTTCATAACTAGATGGCTCAAATGAGAATATAAATTGGTTCTGCAAGTAAAAGGTGGAACATAAATAAATTATTATTATTATTATTATTATTATTATTATTATTATTATTATTATTATT
>NC_056523.1:41916980-41944607 GCF_019175285.1 Sceloporus undulatus | reverse complement strand
TTATTCAGTTCAGCTAACACTTCACTCTATTATCTTTACTGTTAATTTTAAAAGAGAGTAAGGGGGGAAAGCTAGCCACCAAATCAAGAAAGTATCCAAAATTTAGTCACTTGTGGGCTAAACAGATGGATGTAAAGGGGCAGCTTAACGCGTCCCCTTTCAGCACCAGATCAGAAGCATAACAACTGCACGCAGCAGCCCCAATCTGGTATTTTTCCAGCACAAACAGAAGTAGCAAAATGTTGTTCTGTTTTGTGCCAGAAAAAGGTGCTCTTTTCGTTGCTGCCATGGCTCTTCTCTGCTCCTGTGGCATGCGGTGTCTAATCGCTGCACAGCAGGAGCATTCTCATCCTGCCCACCATTTGGTCAGGTGGGTGACAAGATTCCAGCTTGGGATGGAGTCACGGCATGCAGCATGCAGTCACCACATCCCCAAAGCCAGCTCTTACTGCTGGTCTGTTTTCCCCCTTGGTCACTTTTTAAGTTCTAGCCAATCTAACCATATGTATACGACAATACATCAAACAGCAAATAAAACATTCAGTAGGTATACAAGTGAGAGGAAAGTGATTCCAGGTCAAAAATGCACTTTACACAGTTCAATGATTCTTTATCAAATTAAATAGCAAGACTCCACAAAGAAAAGAGCTGAAAGTGACTGATGTCAGTTACAAAGGAAGAGACCCCCCCTCTTTCATTATGTTCTGCAACAACTTGTAACATAATGTTGAGGGAGGGGCATATATCTTATTTGCTTTTATTGTCCTAAATCTCCAGGCTCAGTATTCATAAATTATGGGGGGTGGGGGTGGGGGGGTGGGAAGTACAGAAAACTGTAAGCAAAGCAATGCATATGTCTAGCATGTGTGGATTTGTGTGTGCTTGTGTGTATTAGATTTTCGAAGTTTCATCCAAGTTGCATCATAACAAGGCGAACTGCATTTTAAACTGAATTGGCTTCCCAGCCATATTCTTGCTGTTATGGTGACTAGCGCTCAGGGCGTATAATCAAATTTAACACAAATCACAAAGAATAAAACATAAGGTGAAGCTGTTAAAATCAGCCATCAACAAAAAGGTCAGGGCCTGTGGCAATGAAAATGGGTAAAAAATTACTCACCAGTTCCCAAACAGATTTATTCTTGATATAAAGAAGTGTGGTTTATTGTAAGGCAAATTTTTTAAAAGTAGCACTAAAGCATGTTACAAGCTTTCTTAATTCAATTTTCTCTGGCATTTATTGTGTTTAATAAAATCCCTAAATGTCAACTGGATTTCTAAAAATGTATTTATAGCTTAATAAAATATATAAACTGGATTACTCAGGAACTGAGTTTGTATGGAGCCTGAAGGCCTAAAATTGATATAGATTTTTTTCTGTTATTTTCTTCTCATTCTAAACCTAATGTGCCTTTACTTGCAAAGATTTTATTGTAACTGGTAGTTTAAAAAGAAAACAAAGCACCTGATTTTTTGCCATTCCTTTACAAGTAGGCAATGTTCAGGTTTTCTTCACTCTCTTCATCTTCTAGAAGAAACATTATTAAGGACATCTTCCTATCTATATATTTCCTGAAAAACTATTGGCATAATCACCTAGTAAATCATAATTCATAGCCATGTTAATCTGGAATATCAGTATGCAAGGGTATCTTGTAGCACTTTTGAGATGTAGGCCCTGTACTGAAAGGCCAGCCTGGGGGCGGACTTGGGGCATTGCAACCACATGGCACAGAGCCAAAAGAGTGCCATACAACTGTACCACTGTGGACATGGCACTCTTTTGAGGGTGCAAAAAGGAACTTATTTTTGCCGCTCATTCTTGCACCCTTGAAAGGCCGGATTGGGGCTGCGGTGTGCGGTTGCCACGGCCCCCATTCAGCTAGGAAAGTAGTGGTGTGCCATGCCCTAACTGAAAGAAAGAAGCTGGTAACATGAGCTTTCATAAACTTGAGTCTACTTCTGCAGAAATTGTAGCATAAACTTTCATACATTTGGTCTGTTTCCTCAGATGCATGGAGTGAACTTGTGCCTGTGCAGGACTTTTATAATTAGATTGTATAAATACATATGGAAATGGCAAAGGTGGGGCTATGGTGATGAGGTGACAAGTTTAGGTTTAAAGAAGGTCATTGAGGGACAAAGGCAGGAGAAAAGATGTTGCTTATGGCGAGGTGGGTCGGTGTCTATATGAAATGGTGAGAGGGAGTTTCGGAATGTGGTGTGCGTGGGTAGGAACCAAAAGGGAGATACAGTGGACACTTGGTATCCATTGGGATTTGGTTCCAAGACCCCATGGATACCAAAATCCATGGATGCTCAAGTCCCATCAAATACAATAGCACAGCAAAATTGTGACCCTTACATAAAAGGTTTGCTTTTTTATTTTTATTTTTATTTTTTAAAAAAATGTTTTCAAGCTGTAGATGCTTGAATTGTGAATAAAGAATGCATGGATATTAGAGGGTTGAGTATATATTAAACTGACTAAGAGTGTCCAGTATTATATGTGTAGTATGCCAGGAAGCTATTGTCATTACTCAACTCATTGTTGATGGATTGGAATTTGTGAAATATTATAATTCAGTTATTTCTCTTTCCTTATCTCTCTTTGTAATTTTTTTGTTTTGTTTTGTTCAAGGATCGCTGTTCTGAGGTCAAGGATGGAATGCCCAGGAAGACTGAAATGTTCTGCATCAGGCTTTTGTGTACTCCCATTCCTAATTTCTGATTTTTGTTCATTTATCCTCTGGTAAATCAGAGTTCAATTTGAATGGACTAATGTGCCTTTCCATAAAGGTAAACAGCATGCTCTAAAATAATGCTTTCTTAATCTATCTGATGCAGAGGGACAGCAGTTATTTTCTTCCAGTGTTCCAGGGACCGATGGCAGGTTTGTGCCCCTTGGCTACAATTGTTTCCTTTCTTGGAAATTCTTCAGGGACTAGCAGCTGATGGCTCATGGTTGGGCACTGATCCATGAACCACATCTTTGAATAGCACTGTATATGTTTTCATTTGTGTAGTGCACTTCAGTGATTAGGGTTTATTTCTTTGCTGTTCTGTGGTTTGCAAACTAAATCAGTGAATCAAGATCATGCACAGAAATATATCATAACCCAAGGTTTCTATAGAATTAAATGTAATTTTAAAAAAATCTATATTAATATGCTTTGAAAATATGATCACATTTTAAAACGGTAGCCAGATTGTAATTTATTTTCACAACACAGACAAAAGAGAGAGAAACAGAGAAACAGAGAAACAGAGAAACAGAGAGAGAGAGAGAGAGAGAGAGAGAACTCACAATGTGATTTTTTCCTTTCAAATGTTCAAGCCAGGGAGTCAAGCCAGGGAGTTATATCTACTTTATCTGCCAACTTGTAGGGCCACCTTCTTTCAAACAAGCCTGCAAATATTTTAGAGGCCCTCCTGTGTGGGGACTAAAGAAAAAGGCTACATCAGGCTGTGTCTATAGATGGAAAATAAAACACCCCTCTCATCCTCACAATAATCAGTCCAGACGATGCAGGGCCCAATCACCGGCTCAATCACCAATCCAGACAACATACAGTGACATACAGCCAGTTCAGCACTGAACCCATGGTATACCACCCTTAACATGGATTTTTAAAAGTCATTGTTTGCTCTCTGGATCTCCCCAGAAGATCTGGAGCCATCTGGAGCGATATTGTACAGCCGAGCCACTGCTGGGGCCAGAATGAATTGCTCTGAGGTGAGAATGAGGAATCCAGCCATGTGGTCGATGTTCAGCACCTGGTTTTCAGCCAGACAGAACAACTTGCACCAGTGGTGATGGGTGACACAGTGAGACATATGTGGGAACAGCCCTCTGGCGTCACTCCTGAGTACCCAGGTAACAAGGGACTTTGGAAAAGCTTCAGGGAAGGGATATTCCAGGCTGCTCCCAGACTATTCTGACCCATGCAGACATGGCCAGAGTCATGCTGTTCTGTCTATAACCTGTAGGGAGACTTAGTTGGTATGAAACCTAGCCATCATTTCATCTAGTGAGCAACTTATTTGCCAGGGCATTTCATCACTCAGTCCAAGTTGGTTGGCCTTCCTTTATAAGACTTGTCCTAGTCTCTTCTTCTACAACTTGATTTATATGATTTTTACAGATTTTATTTCTTGTGTTTAACATTTCTATTTATTGTTTTTAGCATTTCCTGGAGGCTGTTTTTGTTTCCTTTTTTTTGTTGCTTTTATTTCTAAGTGCATTATAAGTAGAAGAAAATCCTGGAAGTTTTTGGACAAATATTCTATATGATACAATATAATCTGCTGAATGACTGACTGAGCAGAATTAACTACAGAGAGAAAGAATCATTTATGTATTTAATTTATACCCCACCTTTCTCCCAGTATGGAACCCAAGGCATGTTACTTTTAAACAATATCTGGATTTAGTGTTCTACTTACTGCCTGTTTATGCCACCAAGTAGATGAAGCTCGGTGGATGGTTCAGAAAATGAATCCATCAAGTTAAAAGAAGTCAATTAGAGTAACAGTCCAATGCCCATAAACTGTTGGTTGTTTCTTCTTCTCCTTTAGATTATTTTTTAAAAGACAGTATACATGACAATAACAGTGAACATTATTGTGCAGTGAGGGGAAAAAAAGTATATCAGGTTGAGCCTCATGTGGCTCCCAACAACATACTCTCCAAATTTGCAGGATGATGATTCTGGTCTCCAACGCTATGCTATGACACTGTAAAGGAGAAAAAGGAAGTGAATCCATCCAGTTAAGGCTTTCCCAGCAAAAGATTACAGTATATACTCGTCTATAAATCTAAAAATTTATGCCCCCAAATTGACCTCAAAATCCATAATTTTGGCCCCAGACCTGATCTCAACTTATACATGAGCTTGAATTCTAGTTGAGTATGTACGTTATCACTTTTATCAGCTGTCAGTGTTCAAGCTGGATAAAAATTACATTCAAATGAGGAAAAATGTGTTGCACAATAAATACAAAAAGATTGAATTGGCTTAGATTACTTGCTGCCTCTTTCCACTTAAGTTTCTATGAAATGCTAAATATCAGGTTAGTTTCTTAAAATGAAAAGGGACTACTTTCACATTTTTGTTTCTCAAGTTCCTTCAGTTTAACCTTTGTATTTCTCTCTTATTGATATTACTGTATCTTCTGTCAGCATTTCCAACAAACTTTAATATTCTTCTAGTGAGTTCCATACTAAGGACAATGACAAGGAACATTCCATGCTTAACAAGCATAACCAAAGCTTTTATAGGTAATTAGCTCTACAACCTGAATTTGGACACAATACCATTTCTATCTAAAATACATTTAGTGAACATTAAGATATGCCAGACTTCAGGACTACATGTTTCAAAACTATTAATGAATATTTCATTTTAAAATTGTCTGAACTGCATCACTGAAAGCAATGCCAACAAAACTTAAAGCAATTGATTGTCCCAACTGACTGTTAATAGAGGAGAGGTCTGTCCTTCCCTCCCCACTTCAAGAACTGGAAAGTATTTCTTACAGTTTAGAGAACTTGTAATATAATGGGTTTGTTCAATACATGAAAGAACATTACTGTTCTAAAATTCTTTAATTAAAAATTAAGCTACTAATCTACATGGAAACCTATGTCAATTTCTGTTTCTCTCTCGTTCTCATTTTTCCAATTATAGGTTCATACTGTTCCATTTCCAAAGTCTGTAACATCTGCGTATAAACCCATATACAGTACTTTTTGTACTTATTTAATATACATGCACACTTCCTTTAAAATGCTTAGTTTTCATGCAGTTTTCATTCAGAGAGATGGGTCAAAAATGCCAAGAAATGTCAATACTGAAATAAAACTATATGCATCATTTCAGTACATAGACGATGGCCTTTTCACTCTGAGAGGCCTTTGGAAATTACACTATTTTTCTATTAAAATATGTTTTAATCAGGTGGACTAATGCCTAAGAAGATAAGATCCATTCTGGATCAAACCTATAGCCTATTTAGTCCAGTATCCTGTTTACACAGAGACCAACTAGTTGTCTATGGGAAACCTGTCAGCGAGAAACAATTGCAACTGCACCCTCTGTCTCCCATTTCTGAGTAACTGTTACATGGAGGTATACTGCCTTGGACACTGGAGGTGATATATGACCATCCTGATAAGAAATAATTGTAAGTTGCAACTTCTAAGAATTTAACTACTATCCTTCAAGAGACAACCAAGCTGATAGAAACCAGTACATCTTTTGGAAGAGAATTCCCTACTGTTTTCTGCTGTGTTTTACTGGTATGTTTTTACTGGCAGCTTTTAATTCCAACTTCAAAACATATTTTAAATTTTAATTGTATTTTTTTCCAATATAGATAGATCATCATAGACCACCATGAATGGTACTCTTTAAGAGAAAGGTGGAGTTCGCATATTGTTTTAAGAGCTGCAAATATGTTAATTCCTTTGTAATTATGAATTGTGTTAAACTCCTGCATCCATCATCCCTATTTACTTGTTTCTGCTTCCATGTATACAGTGGTCCCTTACCTTATGCAGGGGATCCATTCTGGACCTCCTCCCCCCTGCATAAGGTGAAAAACATGTATGCTCAAGCCCCATTCAATATAATGGGGCTCGTGCTTGTGGCATGGCAGAGTGTGTGCGCCGCAGGCACATGCAGCATTCGTCTTTTTGTTGTGCGGCTTCAGCATAAGCTGAAAGCCATGTATAGTGCACCTGGATATGGTATGGGTGTACTGTACTTCAGAAACAGAGCACCAATGACTGTTCTGACACAATAGCACAGAGCTGGAGAAGTAAAAATCATTGGAAACATCCTATGTCTTACTTCTTTGCTCAGGAATAAGACATAGGATGTTTCCAATAATTTTGCTTAGTTCCATTCCCCTACATAAAACTTAGAAACGCATGGTAAGTTATAGCCATTGTTATATAATCTCAATATGTCAAGGTCTAATTCATTAACTGCTTATGGTTCAACACCAATTTAAGTCAAACCAATTAGGACCTGCCACAATTCAGAAATCCTTTTATATTACAAAGAATCAGTGGTAAATAACTGTTTCCTTTATTTTGCATCTGCCTTCAGAGTTATAGGTCCGGCATCAGGACCACAGCATCCAGTTGCTGGAGCCCCAGGATGACCAGGGGCTGACCGGGGATGGAGTGGACAGAGATCATTCCATGCTGCCGATCTGCTTCATCTCATAGGTTTCCTCCCCCCTTTAGGTGCTACTGCCATGAATTGCGAACCAGTGTGGCATAGTGGTTTGAATGTTGCCCTACAGCTCCTCACTCAACCATGAAATCTAGTGGGTGACCTTCGCCAAGACACATTCTCTTAGCCTCAGGGGAAAGCAATGGAAAACCTCTTCTGAACTAACCTTGCCAAGAAAACCCCGTGACTAGTTTGCCTTAGATTCTCTATTAAGTCAGAAACAAATTGATGACACACAACAAAAAAGCAGCAACAACAACAACAACCATTAATAATGTTGTTCTTTAACAATATGGGACACACTAATTTTCTCACCAGACCATAGCAAGATTGAGACAAAGGACCACCATCATTCATGGCTAGAGAGCAAACCTAAATTAATAAAATAGTCCAAAACCAGCATCTGTATAAATAAAAATGTAAATGTTAGTTTGTTCAAAATCTTAAATCTCCGTAAGTTCTTCACCAATGGCTTTGAAATTTTGACACAACGTTCCATCTGAATACACACGTTTTTATATGCCTAATATGTTTTTATATATAGATGTCACACCTGTGACAGGTAAAGATATGTTCTTTGAAAAACAGCGCCATCTGTTGGATGTAACAGCAACATACCCAAATGGATATGCCATTTCAATTTAAAAGATTGCAATTCCCAATTTGATTGTCATTTGCAATCGCCATCAACAAAGCTCAGGGCCAATCTTTAGGACTGTGCGGTTTATATCTAGACACGGATTGCTTCTCACATGGATAATTATATGTTACGTGTTGTAGAGTCGGCAAACCAGACAATCTCTATATCTATACAGACAGTGGAACAACAAAAAATATTGTATACCAACAAGTATTGTGAAATTAAATATTTTAGAAATGTGCACTTTCTCTTTTCTTTCTTTTCCATTTTACCAGACTGAGCCACAGCAATTCGTGGCTGGGTACAGCTAGTGTTTTAATATATTCGAAGTAATTCAGGAAGAAAACTTAGAAATGTGACGCTGTATTTTACACTAGCTACTAAGTAAACCAAGAAACCCCTGGAACTAAGCATATTTCTGTTACTGTTTTGTATTCATGGTCACTATGTAGTCACAACTATGACATTATAATCACAGTTGTAACTCTCCCCTCTCCCAAGCTACATTATTGGACATCAGCTGCATCGAAAGAAGGCAGTCCATCCTGCCTGTGACTGAATGATGAATAATATTTGTATCAGGCTTTAGGGAGGGAGTCAGGCCAGGAGAGGTTATTTAGCTGAATATACTTAACTAAGTAGCAGATGTAGAATACTAGCCATACATTTTTAAGTTTACCATTATTCTCATATGCCAAGTGCCATGGAAATGTCAATATTTTATTCTTATCTTTACATGCTTATTGTAATTATGTTGCATATGTCACATTTATTTCATGAAACAGATTCTACTATTCAAAATCTGGAAGGAGAATTTAATAAATTGTGGGCTTTTATCTGGGCATTTAATACCAACCATTGGTATCATCCATTTCAATGAAGGGAAATGAAAAACAAAGGAAAATAAGGAAAGTTCGTAGCCATGGGGTAATTTATTGATTGTTGCCAAGACATGTGGTTGCAGTTCCTGAGACTATGGTAATTCTTTTGGTGTCTGATAAGAAAACAACAGTTTATTTTTAAATGTAAGTTTCTTGCATAATAATTAAGCAAGACTGCTGCACAGGATAACTCCATTGGGAAAGAAAGCAAAGCACAGCACTTTTAAGAGTTCAGGTGGTAAGAAATATTTGCCTTTAATTTTAGAATGTTCATTATGGTGATTCTGTCTTCTTTAACCTAGCTGGAATGTACACAGTAGTGAAAACCACTAGCAATAAACAGGCTTTGCAGTTATCAATCACACATGAGGACCATTTATTTTCTCATGTAGATTACTCTGCCAGCATGAAAATGATTATCCTTTAAATATCAGGCAACCATGGCTGTACTACATTATTCCCATAAGTGCATTCTCTCTAAATTGGTTCTCCTTGGTATGACATCAGAGCCTCAACAAATCACCATGAACAGTACTCTAATTATGCAGAAACTTGAGCCCAGCACTATTCAACAATGATTTATTCTAAAAGTATTCCTGTCAATTTCAACTAGAAGCAAGGATCCATAATTGCCCCTGAATTGGTTTAAGGAACAATTATAGTAGGTAAAGTTAATACTGTATTGGAAAGGAAGAACACTTTTGGTGAACATGTTCTTTTTCAACAAAAAATATACTCTTCAGGCCTTACAAAGAATGATACTTTTTACAGTGCCGTCAAATCCTGTTCGTTGCTCAAATTGATATTCTTCTTCATAAAAACACTGAAAATATAGTGCACATAGTCACTGAATGGGAACAATGCTAATTCATAGTGAGATGTAACAAGAAACATGAAGAATGAACTCACTTTGAATAAGCTAAATTTGATTTGTGTTAAGCCTTCACACAAGAAGATCAAATACTATAAGATGAAAGGAAAATATCAGAGAACTATAGATCAGTAAGCTTAATGTCTTTTCCTGATAAATCAGTAAAAAGTGTTATTAAGGATATAATTGTGAAGCATATAATAGGGGGTGTGAAGCTGACTAGCCATTTAAAAGATCTCTGAAATTGTCAATAAACCCATGGGTAGAAGTGATCCAGTACACACTATGTGAACTTTTAAAGGGCTTTTGGCAAAATCCCTCACCAAAGACTCCTAAGCAAACCTAGCAGTTCCAGAATAAGACTGGTTTTTTTATGGAATGAAAACTGGGAGCAGAAAAGGTAGGAGAAAATGACCACATCTCTCAGGCTGTATCCACACTGCAGAACGAATCCAAGTTGGCATGATTTTAACTGCCATGGGTCCATCCTATGGAATTCTGGGATTTGTAGTTTGTCATGGCATCAGAGTTCTCTGACAGAGAAGGCTAAATAGTGCACAAACTGCAGTTTCCAGAATAGTGCAGTATTGAGCCATGGCAGTTAAAGTGGTGTCAAACTGAATTATTTCTGCAGTGCAGATGCAGCCTCAGTTGTATAGCTGAGTGGATAGCTCAGTGAAAATGTCAACCCAGTGTGTGGCTGCACTGGGTTAGTAAATTCCATTTTGAGCATGATTAGGAAGAATTAGGAATTCTTGGATAAGGAATTAAAAGATCACTGTCATACAAATTTAAAATGAATCTCCCTTGGAATACTGTTCAAAGCAATCATCACTATACTGAAAAAGATACTGCATAGTTTTAAAAAGGCAAAGAAAAATGACAGTCTTCTAGGGAATGCAATCTTCATACCATTTTAACTGAAATTATAATCATGAAATGACATGAATGGGAATTATCACTAAATTTATCCCCCGGCAAGGTAAGGAGCACACACTGGTAGCAGGTCCCAGGAGGCATGGGAATGGGCATAAAATCATCCGCCCATCCCCATGCCAACCTGAATGTGGATCTGAGCCTGAATAGTATGGGTTCAGCCTGTGCTATCCTGGCCCATCTGCTCAGTTATGCAAAGCTAAGAGAAGTTTCATACCAACCTGGAAATAGAAGGGGGTTACTGTCTTTCTCCATCCCTTTGTGCCCACAGAAGAAATCCTTGCAATAACAGGATTGGCTGTAAGGAATGATTCCTCCCACTAAAAGTCCTAGTTTTGCTGGGATGAGGTCTCAAAAGGACAGCTTCCGAGCAAAGTTACCAGTATTTTCCCCCTCTCCATGACTTCTTTGAAGAGCAAATTCTAACAAAATTGGGGGCAAAGACAAAATCCATTGGGCAAAACTCCTTGACCTCATAACCAAGCCTTCTAAATGAACTGTTTATTATGTTTAACTGGAAGGAATCACAGAAAACTGGCCAAGCCTTTATTTATCAAGGACTATTTTCAATACTGAAAGCCCAAACTATGCTCCTCTGATTTAAATCAAAGCACAATTCATCAGTCCTTGTAGCCTGATAGAAACAAAGACATGTGGAGTGTATTCATGAACTGTCTGTTATATAAGACTAGGGTTTTAGCATTCAATTTATGTGTTGAGAAATCATATTCCATTTTTGTAGGTGCCAAATGAAATTCATTTCAGATCCAGTATTCTCATTTTCAATTCGCTGATGCCATAATGCACACTTTTCACATTTTAAGCTGAAACATTTGGGGAAATTTTGGTATAATGTTTTAAATGAATAAATATAAGAATAATTTAAAGGTCCTCTCAAGTAACTTATTTAATTCATTTCAGAATTTCTATCCATAGGAAAATGAAAATAAACAGCCTATAAGTACATACTCCAGGGTAACCACAGGTCATCAGCCAACTGAAAGGCACACACATACCCATACATAAAACCACACAGTTTCAAACTACTCTCTCCAGCACAGTCTTTGTGCTTTAGGGCAGTATTACATAAAGAAGTAAGCTACCAGGTATGGTCTGCCACCACTTGGGGTGGTGGTGATCTTTACTTGTGGCATAAGTATCTGGGATGGAGTAACAGCTAGGAGCATCTTGGTAACTGGCTGCTGGTTATGGGATGGTCATTCTGTATTTATCATAACTGTGTTTATGATCATGGGTCATGAATCCTGCCCAGAGATCCATTTACTAGTGTGCTGTTGCCACAGAAGAAATTTCACTGATAGAACATTTGACAAGCATATTTGTGTGGATGATAACTTATACTATAGCAGGGCTTACACCAATTTTTACAGCTCCTGAGCCAACTTCAAGTATGAGAGTCCTAAATCTAGCATTGTGTCCTAAACTTAACTAGCTGTCTAGTCATGCACATAAGCCACAAAGGATTTATTCTGAAGTTATTCAACAGGGGAGGGAAGAGTTCAGCACATCACCTCACCATTTAAAAAGCAGTAGTAAAAAAGGAACCTTGAATTATAATCTACATTTAAAGGATTTTACAGCTCATTTAGCTTGCAATGGATTGTGATATATTTTTCATCTATTTAATTTTTTAAGAAATGAAATAAAAATTTATATTACAAATTTTAGCACAGTAGAGTGCCTTGAATATGTGGTATCACTCATCTATGAATTTCAATTTTCTAGTTTGACAAAATATCAAGTGGCTGGAAGTATTAAATGTACTGCATTACTCTTCTAAAATACAATCCTTTTGTCAAGGAAGACCATCTGCTGAAGTCTTTACAATTTGTAGAACTGTTTTGGAGCCAGGTCTATCAATAGTTGCATTATTATTGATATTATTGCTATTACTCAACTAGTAGTTTCACATCTCCACAGCTCCATTATTTGTTGCTTTACACAACTGTAACCAAACTAATTGGCAACACAGGCTTGGATTCTAAGATATATGAAGATTAGGAAGTTTAAGATCTTTTAAAGGTCCCTGGAAGAGGGGTTCCTCTCAGTCCATCTGCCTGTGTTTCCTGAATGTCTTGAGATTTTGGTGAAGAATCCCTAAGGAGAGCTTCCACAGAATCTGTAAAGAGAGGTACCAGAGAAATGAACTGATGAAAGCAATGCCTAAATTAAGTTTGATCCTGAAATAAACCTAATACAAGCCAATTTGCCTTTACCCTCCTCCTCCCTCCAGGCTTGTATTAGGCTTGTATCCTTGGGGGGAAATTGTTTTGCTTTCCTTTGAGGAGAGAATGTACTAAGGAAACTTTTTAAAAATAATTTTCAAATATTCTTCCAATTATTTCATGCCATTACTGGTTGGGTGCACTGGTGACTAATTATGTGATCTGGATTTTCTATTTATATGTGCTATCAAAGCAGTGTAGTATTCAACTACAACTAAGGCTGCATGTTCACTGCAGAAATAATGCAGCTTGACACCATTTTAACTATCATGTCTCCATGCTATGGAATCCTGGGATTGGTGGTTTGTTGTGGCACCAAAGCTCTCTGACCAAGAAGGCTAAACATCTTGCAAAACTACAAATCCCAGAATTCCATACCATTGAACAATGGTAGTTAAATCAGTGCCAAACTGCATTAATTCTGTGGTGTAGATGAAGCCACAGTGTCAGCCACACAATGTATGAATTTTCTTAATACTGGCATTTCATGTATCCTATCCAAGGTGGCATTGGAATAAAGTTGGTCAACATAACCAATACTCACAAACACTCCAGTGGTAAAGAAAGTATTGTGGGTACTAGTAGAAACTGCACATATTTTGTACATACATATGTTGTATACAGTCAGCCCTCCATAACCATTGGTTCTGCATCCAGGGCTTCAAATTTTTGGAATATTCCACAAAATAGAAATAAAGCATTTTCAACTTGAGCATCTGAGGATTTCGATATCCACAGGGGGTCCTGGGGAGAAATACTAGCAGATACAAATGGTCCACTGTATTTTTTCCCCAAAACACACACAGGATGAGATCCTAATCTTAGTTAATTTGTAATTTCACTGAAAACAAAAAAGTGTTGACAACTGATGTCACATTAATGATGTTGTTTTGTGCCTTAAAGTTGTTTCAGACTTTTGGCAACCTTAAAGGCAACCTATCACAGGGTTTTCTTGTGGCCAGTCACACTCTCCCTCTGCTCCCTGGCAAGGATTGAACCTGCAAGCCTCTGGCAGGAGTTATAAAGGCAAGGCTGCTAGCTCCTCCTCACAGAAGCCCCATACCCATACCCTCAGGGAAACACACTCACAAAGTTTTGGAAAAAAGAACTCACCCAGTCAAAATGGAGCATTATATTTGGTCTCTAACATTTATGCAGCTATTGCACCATCACCATATTCAAGAAAGCAACACTATTACAGAGCATGTCAAAGTAGCATAGTATTAAACCAGCAATGTAGGTTGTTTGGTGTCTCTTGCTGGATGTATTCCTCTGCTTCAACAGGACAGAAATCCTTTTAAAAACCCAAGCAATCAAAAAACAAACACACTAATAGCTTGGTTCTGAACTGCGATACTTCCTAATTAAAATGATAATGTTGATTCTATAAACACACATACACACACACACACTGTTATTAGGGGGAAATGCAAGCATTCTGCTGTTATTATCCAAATTAAAATATTTGATGTACAGCTACTACAGTCTGAATTCTTCACATACTGCTTAACTAACAATTTTTATTCAATATGTGTAATAGGTATAAATAAGAAAAGAGAAAATTTCGTTTCCTTCACCATCCACCTGTTCGTTCAGTCGCAAATCTCTTTCATTATTACCATTTCAAGACAATGAAGTGCCTTTCTCCCTCAATATGTATCTTCCTCCACAGAGGATTTAGTACTGTTTGACTACTGTTAAATTTTGTAAACCAAAGTTAAAATAGGAATTCATGGGAAAGTGGAGCAAGATAGTAGATAAGGAAAGCATCATGAAAGAATCACTGAGGGCTTGACACTTCTTTTCTTTGTGTCACAATAAAGCAATAACTCAGAAGGATACCATATCATTGGAAGCTCACTCCAGGATGTTTAAACCAATTTGTAACACCATATTGGATGTCTGCTTGACAGAACACAGGGAATAGACAAGATCACTGTTCTTCTGTGAACAACCTAAAAATTGCCAGTAAGGAGAAAAAAAAGATACCAACACCTAAGCAACCCAAGGACAGAGTTCTGAGGGGTATATCCATGTACATGAGTAAGGAAAATGCTCTTGTATAGTCATAGCTCTTCACCTATTTGAAATAGGAATACCATGGGCTGTATTCCACAATTCAAATGTGTTTAACATGAGGGACACTAGAACAGACTGAAGGATTGCCTTTGTATATTCTGAAGGAATTGGATGTGGTAAAACAAACCTTCCTGTCCCTGTCCAGCAGAAAATGACATACGTTTGAGCACAGCTACTTGTTCCTGATTCTGTGCATTAACTCTGGATATGTATCTGAATTCTACCATAAGTTTGTCATTTCCCATGGGGAAGCACCACCGGTTGTGAACTGCAGGTAACTATATACAAGGTACACCAATGATGGTATTAGCATTCTAATATATACGAAATATCTCCACACTAACCACTAGTAACTATAATTTAGGGGGGGGAATTAAATCCCCCTGACTTGATATCTTTTTTCTAACTCTATTTATTTTCATCGCTGATATTGAATATTTTCCTTGGAAAAAGTAATGTAAGAAAGGAAGTTACTGCATATCATTACATTGAGCCAATGTTGTATTACTTGATTTGGCATTAGCTCTCTTTTATTCTCCTGTTGTAACTCTGATAAAACTAGCTGTCTTAGGGTCTTAAATGAGAGACTACTTACAATTTTTATGGCATAGTTTTATGGCTCACAGTGCCACTGAACTGTTCAAATATGCTCTGCTGGGAGCTTTTTTCACTCCACACACAGAAATTAATTAATCAGTGTTTTATCTGCTAACGTGCCAAGAAAACATATCTGATTAAATTCATGTAGTAAAGTTTTGCAATCACTGCCGACATTACCTATTGATTAAATGAGAGCTTGGTAAGCACTTAGTTGTACCACGAGTTCATTATTTATTTCTTTACATACTAATTTTGTTGTCAGTGCTGTTGTTTAATTAATACATACTCAAAATGTAACTATCATATAGAAGTTGGAAAATTTTCCTCAGAATGTATCCAAAAGTTCTCTTCCATATGGAGAAAGGTCTTCCAGTCACAAAAGTACTATTTTAGATACTACATGCTAATCTCTTCCACAAGTACAAAACTGCTAAAGAAACTGCAGATGTGGAACCATATGCAGGGCCACTCATGTTCTTTGGCTCCCAGCAGAGCACATTCTTTGGGTTTTAGCTGACCACCCTTAGAATCTAAGGACATAATTTTCTTTCTTGAAATATTCATTTCTTTGCCATCAGGAAAACTCTGCAGAGGTCACAGTATTTTCAGGAAAATAACATGCAGAAACCCTTAACTGTTAATTGCAGGTTTTGAGTTCTTGTAAATAAATTTAACAAGTGGCAAGAAGAAATGAGATCCTCAACTCTTGTTAATTATCTTATATGATATAAACCACTTGGTATACCAGAATCTAGTGATACTTGTGTATCTGTTAATAGGAGTAGGTATCTATGCAGTAATCAAGAAAGGATAAGAATAAGATAAAGTGTTAAGTTGCCAAAATTACACATCCTCCCTTCAGAGGAAGTCCAGTATATTTCAGAAGGTTGATATGCATAAATTATCAAGGCTATATAAGGCATCTCTAATTTACAAAATCACTAAGGACCCAATTATTTTAATAACAGCAATTAAAAAAACTCCCACCCCCAAAAAGCAGTAATGCATATTAGTACATCTCAGCTTTAACTCTTCATTTGGAGAGGGCACATAACATTTATGAAGTCACATTAAAATCTGGCTGACAGTATTTTCAGTAACGATATAACGACCAGAATCTAAGTCTGGTGAGACAATAGATATTTAAATATGGCATTAAAAAAAATCTACCAAAAACCACATTGGCCTCCACATTGGAAACTTGCGCCAATATTATTTACAGACTTGAAAAGGTACACAAGGGTCATTCACACTATGAAATAACCCAGTGTGAAACAAGTGCAGGTTGGTTTTTGGGTGCCCCTCCCAGTGCAGTCGGGGTATGTGAATGCCTATGAAATAACCCACATTCCACACTGGGTTATTTCATAGTGTGAATAGACCTGCAGTGTGAGAAAAAAGATATCTGATGACAATAATTTTTTCATACTTTTAAACTTTTTTTCTTCAAATAGTTTTCCTCTTTCCCAAAATGTTTTTTTATCTCCAATTATATAAATAAAGTAACATATTGACTCAAGTGCTAAGATGCCAGGAAGCTAGAAGAAAAACAAAATAATTTTAAAACACTGCTTCTGTTGTATCTTATGTTGTACACTGGCAAATTTCCCCCCAATATGCCACAGATCACATTATTTTCATATTTGGATAGCTTCCTGGAAACTCAGCAGCCAATGGCTCATGGAGTCAAACCATCTATGGACCAGCACTTTGAGTAGCACTCTTTTAAAACACTTGAGCCTTGGTCAAGAAAGATGGCATACAATATCACAAACCATACTTCTTACAACTTACTTCCCATACACTGCTCAAACGAAATGAGTAAACGGAGTGTCTGGAACAGTGAAGATGATCCACTTTGTCCTAGTAAGACTACTCTGAGCCTCAATGCATTATTAAAGGAATCTTCCTGGATGGATGGATGGATGGATGGCCTTGTCTAAGTATTTCCACAACAACCTGGCAATGTATGAAATGCCAAAAGAAAAGGGGTGTTCAGATACTAAATGCAATGCACACTGAATGTGTGAACACATGTACACAGATGGTTCATATATACACAGTTCAATTATGTGCACGGTCTAGGTCAGGGCAGATAAATTATACTTTGTGGCCCCAAACACTATACCCTGCTCCTCCCAAACCCTCCAAACCTCCAGCCACACCCCAATCATTTTTCATGCAACTATCAACCCAACAACCCAAAATTGTCTTTAAACATTGGTAGCCTCCTAAACCTACTTATATGGGGAGAAACTGATTTTTACAAAAGCATTAAAACAGATAACAAAAACTGAAAGTGACTTCTATGTACTTTGTAGTCTCATTTTCGAATGATTTCTGGTTGATAATGTGGAAATATGACCCACAGAATGAGCAAGGCAATAAATTGTTCCTCACCCCTCACAGTTGCCCACCCCAACCTAGGCAAATAGTTTGCAGATCAGAACACTTTACATGCATGTGACAGAGCTCATGTGTGTTCATACTGGGGTTATTTAACAACCCACTATACCTGGAAATTACATCTCTGTACCTGAAAGAACAAATTGCAGAATTTTTCTTATATTTAGGCTTCATAACCAAAAGAACAAATATTTTGGATGTTACCATTTTTCTTTGAACCATTCACTCTTGAAAGTACTGGAATTAACTGATACAGAAATAAGTTAGTGAAGCTTATACTTACTGTGCTCTTCCTCCAAAAAAATTACCTAAGCAATTACAATATAAATAGTCCTTTTATGAGTATATTTTTAAATAAAATCTCCCTACCATAAATGCTACTCTGAAACTTTAAAAACTGAGTAATACAATGCAAAAAAATATGTAAAGAAAAAAATTTAAAGTATTTGCGGACATGAATTTATTCAATAAAATAATAATTAAGTACAGGTTAAAGTAATTCACAACAGATGGGGAGAAGCAATTTTGCAAGCCAGACTTCCCAGAACACATTGGTTCCAAGGACATACCTGGAAGCTGGGTACTGGGGAAATGGGCTGTTTGAAGCTAACAATGAAAAAAGCTTTGCCTTCCTCCCCTTGTAGCATTTTTTTCTCCTGGTACTGTCATACTCCCACTTGTGAGCAGTGGTGTCACTAGGGAGGTGCAAATCACAGCGGGTGACACCTCAAAAGACGAGTGACATCTGGTCAAGCCCTCCTCCTCTCCTGCTTCAGGGTGAGAAGGGGCAGTGGCAGCTTTCTCCTCAGGAGGAGGCCACAGCCATGGCAAAGGAGGACAAGAACACCCTTTTGGCTGCTGATGCCGCCTCAAATGATGCCAGGGGCAGGGACACCACTGCTCATGAGGGCATAGTTACACTGATGTAGAATAGCAAAAGAATTCCAACTACAGCATAAAATAGATTCTAGTAGATTCCTGTGACAAACACTTCCTCTGAAAACACAGGGGTACTGGTAGCAATATACCATGAAAACAAATTTGATCATTCACAAGATAACACTGCCAGCAGCTGGCAGGTTTTAATGGAGTTGGAAAATCATAATCACTTTTAAATTGCTCATCAAAATTTCACAAACCAAGATTTCCAGTTCTGGATGTACAATAAATGGAGTACATGAGTAGTTCTTAAACCACACCAGTTAGTTCAGTGGTTCTCAACCTGCGGGTTGTGACCCCTTTGGGGGTTGAATGACCCTTCCAGAGAGGTCACGTAAGACCATGAGAAAACACATATTTTCAATGTTCTTAGGAACTGAGACATGGTTGGGGGTCACCACAACATGAGGAACTGTATTAAAGTGCTGTGGCATTAGGAAGGTTGAGAACCACTGAACTGAAAAGAAGTACATGATTCATGTGCCAACGTCTATAGTTTTTAACTTGTTGTACCTTTGCCAATTATCATCAGAGTCAGTTCACAAAAATGCTGATGTCATCAATTTCATCACAGAGGCTAGATTTCAGGTTATGAGTTCAACAGATGTCATTTTTTTTAAAGCAAAAAAATAATGCCAAGGTTTGTGATGGTGCAACCTTTTCTTTGCAACTTGCTTAATATGACTAGCAACACCAACATATACAGAAATGTGCCAAAGGCAGGGACTGTGCACTCATTAAACTAGTTTAATCTTTGTCATCCAGTACAACAAGCAATACAAACAAGCTTCTGTCTTCAATGTGGCAACTGTCTGGAATGTGGACTGTCCCATATTCAAGCTGAGCTTCCCCCACGTCTTTCTAATGATACAAATGTACTTATTCAGGCCATCCCTCTAGTCACAGTTGGCAAGATGTGCTTGGAAAAGTTTAGAGCAAAAATGAAAAGATTTATATACATGACTTGATTTGACCATTTTGCTCTTTAAATTGCCCCAAATAAACAGAAAATAATAATTTCACCCTTTGGCATTCATTTCAATAGCGTTAATGATGAAGAACTCATTTTACTATTCATACAGATTCAAATTAGCTGATTTCTTATGCATGGTGACCTTTTGCTATCAAGATGTTCCTAACGGAACAATGATTGTTTTATTTATTGCGGCACAAAGCCTGTATATAACACAATTATTTACTACTTATGAATTTCTTGGTCAAAAAGAATGTGTGTGTTAGCAACAGGGACAAGATCAGGTCAATTTCATTAAGATACTTTCTTCTGGCCTCTGTTTTTACCACGCAGTACAAACATCTAAATCCAGCATTACAGATTTTGAAATGGGTGTACTGCTCGTAAGTAACCATCCCTTTTATTTCTTAATCATGCAAACTCTGTTTCTTTTATGACACTCACTTACAGCTGTTCAATGAAGTTTGGCATTTCTTAAGCAGAGGGCAGTATAACTACAGAAAACAAATTATCAAATTTAAACAAACTAAAGTAAAGTGAACAACCTTTGTAACAAGGATTTTCAGCGTTTTACCCACTGAAGACAAAGGTAATTGAGATTCAGATTGCTACTGAAAATGACAAAAGATTCCAGAGTGCTACTAAAAATATGAGAAATTATTTGTATCATTAAAAAAATAACATAACACGAATATATTTCTATATATTTAAACCATTCTTCTCACTAAAAAGATGCTGCGTGACTATGTGTGTGTCTATGTATGTGTGTATGTGCATGTGCCTTCAAGTTGCCTGTCGACTTATGATGACCCCGTGAATTTCATAGGGTTTTCGTACATTAGGAATACTCAGAGGTGATTTTGTCAGTGCCTTCCTATGAAATACAGCCTTGGAGTTCATTAGTGGTCTCCCATCCAAGTACTAACCAGGGTTGACCTTGCTTAACTTGCAAGATCAGATGGGATCTGGTTTATTTAATATATTTATATACTGGACATAATCCCCTTCCCCACCACCATTCCCTTCTCCTTTTGTGACATGTCTTTTTAGATTGTAAACCTGAGGACAGGGAACTATCTGAATAACTATCTGTAAGCCGCTCTGAGAGCCTTTAAAGCTGAAGAGTGGGATATAAATACAGTAAATGCTGTAAATAAATAATAAATAATAATACAGCAAATAAATAAATAAATAAATAAATAAATAAATAAATAAATAATTTAGGACACAAACTTAATGTATCATTCTGTGTCTTATTATCTTTTAATAAAACTGGCATTTCTGCTTATGCCAAGTTTCAGGTATAGTTAAGCCCTCCAAATCTGTGGATTCTGCATCCACAGATTCCAACATCCATGGGCTGAATAGCCCCATCCCCCAAAAAAGAAATTCCAGAATGTAAAATTTTATTTTGCCACTTTACATAAAGAACACCATTTTATTATGCCACTGGATATAATGGGACTTGAACATCCATGGATTCTGGAACCAAACCCCAGCAGATAACAAGGGCTCACTGTATATTGCACTCTACAAAGGCAATTCACTATTTGAAGCAAGGTATGGATTGAGTCTCCCTTATCCAAAATGCTCAGGACCAGAAGTGTTTTGGATTTTGAAGTTATTTTATTTTATTTTATTTTGGAATATTTGCATATACCTAATGAGATATCTTGGAAATGAGACCCAAGTCTAAACATGGAATTAATTTGTATCTATTATGCACCTTATAGAAATATCCTGAATGTATTTGTATACATAATATTTCACATTATTTTTTCATGAAACAAAGTATGTGTACACTGACCCTTCAGAAAGCAAAGATGTCACAATCTTAGCTGCTCATGTGGACAATTTGGATTTTGGAATATTTTGGATTTCAGAATTCTAAATAAGGAAGACTCAGCTTGTAACCCTGTGTATAATTACTTTCCATAAAAAAAGATCTCTGCTACATTCACCCATAGCATACAGTTAGCCCATTAACGCTATCTGAATTCATGCTTCTATATTTGAAATTAGGAAGAATAACTACCACATATTTTTGTTCATCCTAATGATTCCAGAGTGCTTGTTCTCTTAGCCAGTTTGGGTACCATATTGCGAGAAAAATACGATATAAATCGGATAAATAATTGAATTTGTGTTTGAAAGTAGAAAGGTTCAGATGCTTTCTCTTTCTTAACCAGAAAGTTAGAATTGAAAAGTCTACTGGGAAATAACATTCAAAACCAAGACCGAAAGTAAAACCTAAAACTTTTCTCAGTACCTTGACATTTCTGTAACATTCAGAGCCCATTTGCGCAACAGAGAGACAATGATAATGCTGAAGCCATTCAGACAGAATGCATTATCAATTCCTAGCTGACATCTTTCACTAAGTGGAACATTTAATTTGATCCTAGGCCAGTTCTGATTCTTCCTTCAGAAGAGTGCATGAAAATAAATGTGCCTCTTACTGGTTTGGCAATCTTTACAGCCCGCATTCTCTCTCCTTTTTAAATGAACTTTGGCTGTTTTTCAGTGCAGTTACAAGAAATGTCGAACTGCTGGTAGCAACACCTCATTAGTCAAAATACGCTACAGCCTAGGCTGGTTGAATGCCCAAACGGCTTTAGAATTCAAAACTGCACAATGAAGGTGGAACAGAAATGAAAGCGAAACCCATCTAAAAATTGCTTCTCAACATAGCAGGATAACATAAAGCAGAAACTGCAGCCTTTTGCAAGTGGCATTTTTCTCAGCCATTTCTTTGCATGTGCTATATATGCAAGTTATAGAGACACATGAAATACATTTATAAGTATTGATTTCATTTTTTTTCAAAAAATATATACCACACTTAAAATTTACTTATATAAATGATTTATCTTGATTCCAACCAAGACCTATTCTGTTGTATCATCATGTTATGAAGGTATCCTGCACTTTCAAAGTGTAAGCTAGTGGAGCATAAATGCTGACTGGTTCCAGTCAGAGGCCTTGATCTGTAGACTTTAATGGATAGGCAAATTTATATATGATGGAGAATTACTTCAAAAAATATGGTACCAAGTTGTTGAGGAGATAATAAGAGCACCTTGTATAATAAGAACACATTTGTATTATACCAGGTAACATATTGGTAATCAGTACAGTTTTTTGAGAAAAGGTGTAGCATGCTCATGGTAAACTACTTTACACAGTAAACTAAATTACAAACTATACTAGCCTGTCTTTTGTTAAGCTTTAACTGTAGTCTACTGCCCTCTGTTCTGTGTTGGAACTGGTTATATTACAAATCATCCCCAAGGCTTCCTGTTTTGATCTTCATTACTGTTATTAAAAGAGTTTTAAAATAAAGTGGTGAGTGGTGCAGCACATAACAGAGAGGCATTCCAGTCTTGGGGTACATCCCCTTATAGCCAATCAAAGAACTGGGTCCCTAAAACAACTAATTCTGCCTCTGCTACCCCATGGTCAACAATCTAATTCCCCGTAGGGTGCTTAATGGGTCCTCTGGGCTTAGATGCACACCCATCCGCCCAGGTGGGATTGATGAAATGTTGGATTCCTGACCATTATATTGTGCAGAGGCAAACAGAGAAAATGGAACAATACACATAAGAACAATACATACACCAGCTTTCCATAAACAAAAGCCACTACAGGCAGTAGCGGCCTCAGTTAATGAAGTCTCTTACAAAGAAACTCCTTTTCAGAAAGGAGATTATCACACGAAGCTTCCCTCCCAATGCTGTCATGGCTTTTAAAACACCCCAAACAGCAACAATTCTTTTCACATTAACATGCAACTGTAAACTGTTAACAGGTTGTCGACACATCTTATCACACAACCTTTCTGTTTACTGGCCAGCTATCCAAGATTAAGTAAGTAGTCTTGCCTTCACTGGAAATGGGATTTGTGCAGTGAAACCAGTTTAATTGCTCTGCCTCCTTTCTCCACTTGAGTGAGAAGTCTTGCCTTCATTGGGAATGCAGTCTGTGCAGTGAAACCGGTCTAAATCCCCTTTTCTACAGCCTTTTTATAAGAATCTTGCCTTCACTGAGAATGCTCTCTCTGCAGTGAAAATGGCTTAACGTTCCTTTCTCTTGCATCCTCATGAGTAAGATGTCTTGCCTTCCTTTGGAAGGGGGGGGGGGGGCAGTGAAACCAGTTTAAATCCCCTTCTCTGAATTACCTCTGAATGACCCATGGCACATACTTCAATAACGGGTTAACTGTGGAATTGACAGCTATTCACAGAATTTTCCTGTTTATTAAAAGTTTCAGCAGAAGCACTGATTGACTAAAGGATACTACTGCCTAGCCACAATGTGATGTGATACGTTCCATCAATTAGTGAGCCTTGGTGGCACAGTGGTTAAATGCCAGTATTTCAGCCATCACTCACAAACCACAAGGTTGTGAGTTCAATCCCAGCCAGGGGCTCAGGGTCAATTCAGCCTTGCATCCTTCCAAGATCCCTAAAATGAGGACCCAGCTTGTTGAGGGTAATTAGTTTACACATTGTAAACTGCTTAGAGAGTGCTTAGTGTTGCATGAAGTAGTGTATAAATGAAGCTGCTATTGCTATTGTTATTACAGTTTCCATCCCACTTCTATCCCATTGTTTAAGAACAGTGATAATCTCCAAAAATGTTCTTATGACAGCTCAGCCAAAGCCCACCCACCTTTTTCTTGGAAGGCTGAAGAAAGAGGGCTTTTAGTGGTGTATTGCAGCAGCTGTGATTGCAGTAAACAATGCAATAAAGCTTGACCTGGGAAAGAATGCAATTCTCCTCTATATGATCTTTTTTGTGCTTATGTACAACATGCAAGATGAACAGCTCCCTTCAGAATAACTTCCTGAATATGTAAGTGAGCAAAACAGATAAAAGAAGAAAGCAGATCAGTCCGACTCTCCAGCTACCTTTACAAGCTGAAAAAGCATAGACCTATATGTTTCAGCACCAAAATGGAAATCATAAGAAAAGTGGAGGATATTGATAGAAAGTTAGGGGGGGGGGAATCTACCTTTTGGAAGAGACTTGGAAATGATCTTTAGAAGATTCAAACTGTTTTTGCTTACTTTTGCAAGGCTTAACTAACCTGATTGATTTCAAATGTGCATGTTGGTTTTGAATTAAAAGTTTGTTGAAACATGTTGAACTGCTGCTCTTTTTTGTGGGGTAGGAACCTATCCTTATTCTTTCAATATCATTTCTAACAGTGGTACCAACACTTCTGCTAAAGAAGGAACACATCTACAACATGAATTGTTGTACACCTGTGTTCAGCAAATAGGTGTGGTATGTTTAATTAATACTGTTTCACTAGGTTTAAGAACGTGCTAGATTGCAGCCATCATATCTAATGTTCCTTGATTAATGTATGCAACTATAGAGCAGTGCAGCCAAACATGAATGCTATCTACTGCACCTCTAGTATACAGATAGACCAAAGTGTTTCAAACTTATAAAGGAGAAATTAGATATTTTTTTCACTGAGACCCTAATTAAACTGAGCTTCTAAATTTTAAAACTGAAGTAGATTTCTGAGTAGATATAAGCTAATTATTTCCATGCTCACAGCAGTGTTTACAACCCTGTCGTTTAAAATAGAAACTGCCCTAAACTTTCATAAAAATATGGAAAACAGAAGATGAAGTAGAGCCTATGGACATAATTTCACAACCAAACCAGGAGTGCTTCCACTGAAGTCAGCATTGTATACAGATTAGGGCAATCAGTCTATGTTTGGCACAACACATTTAGAAAAATAATGTTAAGCTTCTCTAAAAGCCAGAAACTTGCCAAGTAATATAAAATTAATGTGAGCATTTCAGTTCATTGAAATCCTAAGGTTAAAGAAGGATAATTTTGTTGCCCAAATTATTCTTAGTCGACAATTAATGTCAAACAGCCTGGAGGAATGCACCATTAGAGAAATAACTCATAGAAAAAAATAAATAGAAGAAATATTTGATGGAAGCATAAAAGACATTATCAGCAGTTAACATGTTCCTTTTCAGCAGATAACCATTTAGAAGAAAGCAAAATTAATTCTCACTAAATATAATATATCCAATTAGAAACAAGGACTAACTAAAAAGAAACTTTACAAAAAATTTAAAAATTCAAACAAGCAATGTTGTTAAAAACACAAGAGTTAAAAAGAGTTAAAAATACAATTGTAACAACTGTTATATGCTGTCCCAACTCCCTGCCTCAAAGACATCATGGTTTCATTTCAGCTGGGTATGTATCAGGATTGGGGTAACCCTGCAATGATTCTGCCCTTACATGTTGCCATAACTTTGTCCTGATTGATAATACCTGTGCAGTGTAGCTTAATACAGCTATATAGTGATATGAAAAGGCTTTTGTATGATTGAAATGGGGGTAATTAGTAATATGTCTTTGTTACTTGATTGATATGTTTGTTTATATTTGATTGTTATATTTTATAATTCAGTATTCTTACTGGTTGGTATGGTGTATGAGGTCTGGAATATACTCACAAAACATATTATCATTTAGGTTGTATGAGGATGATCATTGATATGTAACTGAGAAATAGATAATGGCTTTTACAGATTATGAATACATGAGGAGTTTAAGAATTCCAATGAGTTTAAAATCCAATGTAAAGTGTAATGGAGAAGACTGTTTGGCCGCTTGGCCTTCAAAGGGAGATTTGTGTATACAAATGTCAGCTGCATGAGTGCTTGTCAGCTTTCTGTGATCAACTTGCTCTAATGGACCAAAATGATATCGGAATGTGAAGGGGGGAAAAACAACACCTTAAAAGTAAACTACCTTTTATTTATTTATTTATTTATTTTTTGAGAACTGCTCAGCTACTGTTATGAGAACTGGAAAACTTTTGCCCACCAAATTTGGGAGAAGTGGCTATGTTTTTCAAATGCTTTTTTAAGATGCATATGTGCTTTATCTTTAGTTTTGTCCAAAAACTCACTAGCTGCATCTCTTTGACTTCAGAAATAAAGCTTACTGATCATCCACAGAAACCTTTTTCTGGGTTGCAGTTCAACTAGTTCTGATAGTGTGGATACACTCTTGAAACAGCATCAAAGCTTTTGCTAAGAAGCCAGACCAAACGTCTGAAATAGCTTCTGGGAAGCAGCAGTAGTGGAGGGTGACACTGGCTGGGGACCTATCTGACAGAAGTGACACCACAACTAATGCTTGTTAATACTTCACAGAAGAAGGATAGGTAAATCTTTTTTTGAAGATCCTTTACCACAGAAACCCAATGATGAGATAGTCCAGCATGAAACAAAAGCTACTAGGGTAGTTGTTGTTGTTACGTCCTTCAAGTAATTTCTGACTTATTGTAACCCTCAGGTGAACTTATCATGTAGAGCAAAGGACAAGTATGAGTACAGCTGGGGTTAATGAAGTAACTGGATTCAAACCCAAAGGATGCTGAGATGTTGATGTCCTCAGAGGAAAGTCTGAAACTGCACAATACATATTATATAAGAACATAGTCTGTGCAAAGGATAAATCAGGGGAAACTAGAGGAATTAAAACAAGAAATGGAACCTTACAATACTTGCGGTGAGCAAGCTAAAGTGGACAGGAATGAGACATTTTGAGTTAGATAATTACACAGTGTTTTACTCATGAAATGAAAAGATGAGAAGAAATGGGGTGGCATCTAGAGCGAGGAACAATGTAGTAAAAACAAAGGATTATAATGCAAAGTCTGACTGAATCATGTTAATAAAACTTTGGGGGAAACATGATGATGATGATGATGATGATGATGATGATGATGATGATGATGATGATGATGATGATGAT